>NC_081411.1:133325008-133495008 GCF_030272615.1 Cryptomeria japonica
ATGTCTCTCTGTTATGTGGAACAATGACCTCTTGAGTTGGTTTTAGATTACTATAGTACTGTAATGGATTTGAGTTTGTTGAGATTTTGGTTTCTTGCCCATTGTATGGAAACTTTAGGCATTGATGATATGTTGATGGAATAGCCTATATTTCATGTATCCAGGGTCTTCCCAAGAGTATGTTGTATGATAAGTCCAAGTATAGGACTTGGCATGCTGTGTATTTCTGCAAAGGTCCCACTCTGATGGATAATATCACAATTCCTTTAGAGAAACACTCTTCTTCATCATATTCTTTGATTGTTATCTTTTTCCGAGGATCAACTGCCTCTTCAAAATAACTTATAGCACAAAGAAGACTCAATGAGAAAATGTTTAAGCCATATCTCCCATCTATTAGGACATGTTTAACGAGCATTCTATAAATGAAGACTTCAATCTAGAAGGGAGCATTATGGGAATGTTGCAAGGAATTAATGCTTGGATATGAAGGAGATGGGGTTTGATTATGATCCTTTGAAATAGGTTTGATGGCCATTATGGATATCCCTTGGAGAAATTCATCCTTGGGTGTATTGTTTGGTGAGGATGCTATGGAAGTTTTTTGCAAGTTTTCAAGAGGTTTAGAAATAGATGCCTTTGGAGAGTCAATTTTCTTATGGGGGGATGAGCTATCACTAGAAATAGGTGCACAATTTTGATCTTCCTCAGAAAAATCCCTTAGGGATATCTTTAAGAGTTGCATAAAAGTGCCACCTTTCTTTGGAGATGCATTTGAATCCTTACGAGGTTGTAACATAGGTGGATTTTGATTTTGGACTTGTTTGATTTCTCTGATATGTTGACATGTTATGTCTTCTTCTTATATTTTGCTTTGGTATTCCATGTTTCTATGATCAACTATTTCAAATGTTTCTATTTCCATTTCAATGATCTTTCATCTCTGTGCTCTAGTTAAACCAAGCATACACGTGTATTGAATATTATGCAAGGATTTGATTGTCTAAGAGGTGTTTAGATAAGTGACCAACTGTCAATGTAGATATGATAGAGTGATACAACATGAAAAGATAATTCAAGTATTTGTAGCTTTTTAAGTTTTTTGATCTTCAGTTTTGGAGTGAAATGATGATGATTTTGATAGAACCAAGTCCAATAGGAATGATATATCTTATGATGTCGGACGAGGTTATCCTGATCAAATGTTATAGTTTCATGATAAAAGATGATAGATCCTGATGAGAAACAATGTTTTGAGTGACCAGTTTATCAAAGAGGTGATGATTCACTTTGAGATGTTTAGATCTTAAACTTATTGAGGATGAATACTTGAAAATCTTGGGGTGTCTATTTTTATAATTATATTTGATAGAAGATAACTTGATCGAGCAAAATAAGAAGACAACCAAAGCACAGAATGATAAAAATCAGGTGTATACGCTCACTAAAAATTGACCAAGCAAACATGATAGATCTGAAAAAGACATGCAGTAAGATAGCTCTGAAGTGATAGAGACAAAAATTTGTATGATAGTTTACATGGTCCTTGATGACAATTCCTATAGAATAGTATGACAACTGATAACAAAAATCTTTTGTTGATCTGACTCGTACGACAATTTAACCTAAACAGGATGACAAAATAGAAATCTCGTATGACAATTTAGGTAATACCATATGACAAAATGATGACAAAGAACCTCTGGTGATCTGACTCATACGACAATTTGACTTGAACAGGACGATAAACTAGCTTTCTTGTATGACAAAATAGAAAGCTCATATGACTAAGGATAGAGAATAGAGAAAAAATTGACTTTGACAAATTTTTGATCGATGAAGTTTTATGTTTTGATTTTATTTTCTAGTTTTAGATGTCTGATTTTCTGTTTTAGGGATGAAAACACAATAAAGATGTGATATGATAAGCGACCTCAGGAAAAGCATGCAAAATCCCAAGGAAGTTGGCTAAGAGAGAAAACCTTTGCTTGCAAACTTAGGTACACACCCAATAGCTAATCAAAATACGGTCATTGAGTCTCACTTAATGGATTCTCAACGTTGTATTATCCAACTCCAATTGCTAATGGGGGCACAATGGAGAGTTACTATCTCTCTTGCACAAAGATTATCCCCCTTCCGGAGGTGAATCAGGTAGCTTCTATCTTAGGGTTCATAGTAAGGATTTCCATTTGGAATTACCCCTTGCAGTCACAGAAGCGTGATTGAGGCCTATAACCCAACACGGTACTGAAACAAGAAGTAGTCACACAAGCATGATTGAGACCATGAGGCCCTACTAAATGCACAATATGAGAGATCTCAAAAGAGAAAACTCAAATAATCCCATCCTCTAAGACTTTAATCTCGAGAGGCCTATTTTTTAGAGTGATTCAGAAAGCTTAGGTCTAGTTGTACTCACTTGGGTCATTCTCACAGGGTGATTACTTTTTCCCACTGTGACATGTCCGCTAAAGGTATTCACATTTCAAACAGAGAAGTGCTTCAAGGGTTAGGATTTCTGATTGTGCAAATGGACAAGAGCATACTCTCCTACTGTTTAGACAACTTCTCAAGCATAGAAAACAAGATGTTCATTGACCATTAGCAAATTAAGTGTGCCTAGAAAACTTAAGAATACACAAAGTTTTGTTAATTTTCCTTAAGCAATCTACAAAACCAATATTTTAGTAATCATGTTGTTTTGATGAATTGATTTTCTTTGGTAAGCATAATCTTCGACAATCATCCTGTAAAAAATAGCCAGGCTACTAGAAAACTCAAAATCAGGCAAGGGTTAGCATTAGTAATATCAAATTTCAAGCACAAAAACCCTTAAAATGCAAACTGTCTTGAAAAGTTGAAGCAAAAATTCATACGAGTACCTTCACCTGCTAGGATGAATATTATCACATACCCGTATGAGTTCACAAAGAAACTGATACGGTACTGTAAAGGTACTTGTACAAGATTCTGATGTAGGCCCAACCAGAAACCAATGAAATTGAAGATTTGATGATGAAAGAGGTCAAGAAATTAGATTTCCGCCCCCACGCTGGGCATGAAAATGTTGTGCGTGTGAAGTAGGATACCTGCAGCTACAACAAAAACACTCAATAGATCATTACAAGCATGATTAATAAATTAAAATTAAATGAAAGATAAACCATGACAAAGAAACTTATCACCTCCTAAGAGATGCGAGTGTGGATTTGCTCTTAGTTCTGGATAAGCAATCCCAATGACTTGACTACACCTCGATGAAGGATTTAAAAGGATATAATATGGAAGATAGATTAGTGTATGATTATGCTAGATTGATCTAGGAAACTAATTAAGCTAATGATATTCATGATTAAGCTAAATGAGAGATACAATCAATCTAGAATATGATCAAATTAAGCTAGATCTAAGATGCAATTGCTCATAGTAACAATGCTAAACTAGAATGCAAGAAATGACATCCCTATAATAATAATGCTCTAAAATGACATGAGAGATGGGATGTGCCTATAATAACAATGCTTAGGATGGGATCCTTTGTGCTCTAAAATCGGGGATACTTATAGGATTTCCAATGCCAGGGGTGAGGTGGTAGGAATCAACGGTCAAGATTGAGTCTGAAGATATCAAGGGTCAAATTTGAGGAGGTTGGAGATGAGATTGGAGGAAAGGACACTTGTCATCTCTGTGGTCACAAGTGTCAAGGAGACTTACTCATGAGAGGGAAAGTTTCCAAGGGAGGAGACATGTGGCATAAGTGCCATGTGTCTCAAGGGGAGAATATCCAGCCCATAGGAGGTTATGATGTACAAGATAGGATAGGGTTACCTAAACCTAGGATTAGGTGGAATGGGTTAGGTTAGGGGGTGGCTAGGTTGGGTGGTTAGAAGTTAGGAGGCATGTGGGTAATTTGAATTTAAATTTAAATAATAGGAAAATACTAATTAAGTTTCAACAATTCATAAATTGATTTATTTTAATTAATTAGGGGATTAGAAGAAATGAATCAAATGGGTGAGGATTAATCAATTTAGATTAATAATCGAAGGGGACTATTGAGATGAACCTATTAAATAAATCCTTAAATTTATTAATAAGTAGGTGAATGGGGGATGTAATCAAATTGCTAATGAACTCAATTAAATTGGGAAGGAGGATTAATTAAATAATTTTGTATTTAATTAATTTTCTTCAGACCATTTTTAGGTGTATATAGGTTGTACTCCTTATAATCTTTTTTATGGTGCTGATGTTGTTATGCCTTTGGAGTTAGAAATTCCTTGTTTGAGAGTTTCTCTTAGGCATATAGTGGATGATGATTCCTATAGAGAGAAAAGACTTCAACAACTTGAGATGCTCGATGAACGATGTATAAATTCCCTTGAGCATATTCAAACATATCATAAAACTTTGCAACGAAGCTACAATGATAAGGTTATTCAACGTTTCTTCTTAGTAGGTTATTTAGTCCTTTATGAGAGTCAACACAATGTGAATGCCTTGCCTGAGGAGAAAGGAAATTTCAGCCCTAATTGGCTTGGACCATACATTTTTGTCAAGGTCTATGGATCAGGTGCTTACAAGACAACAAACATGGAAGGTACGCCTCTCAAGGAACCCATAAATCCTATATATCTTCATAGATACTATGCCTACTTCTCTTTCTCTCTCTCTCTCTCTCTCTCTCTCTCCCTCTCTCTCTCTCTCTCTCTCTCTCTCTCTCTCTCTTCCTCTTTCCAGTCTACTTTCTATTCTCTCTCTATATCTTTTCTTTTTCTTCAAAATTGGATAATATGTTAGCATGTCTTCATTAAAGTATGTAGGATTAAATGATGTTATATTGTTTGGTCTATGTTACTTCATTCCTAATAAGCATGTTTCATTACTTTATTGTTTGTCTTGGATTCTTTTATGTAAATTGTAATAGATTTACATTTCATATGTGCTAGCATGTTATACAATTTCTTATGTGTTAAGTAGAATTATATCATGTTACGTTTAATTAGAGGTAATTAAATCATATTAGTTATATAGTTCTTGGGCTTAATACATTCTTCTTTTAAATCATCAAAGTAGCATTTAATTAAATACTTAGTTATTTAATTAAATCACACATGTATCATTTTAATCATGAAACATTGAGAAATCAATCACATGGAAATTAAATTAGACATACATGTTCATCACTCAATATGTTACTTCTAATCTAAGCAATGCGTATATTTTTTTAGCATTAAAATAACATATACATGTATCATAATATATACATCAATACATCAAGATCATCTCCTTTCCCTAGGACTAGTAGTGGGAGGAGGGTGACTAGATGCCCCCACCTAATCTGGTCATGGGGGTGGCCCCATGGGGGTGTATCGCGATATGGACAGTGAGGATCTCCTGCGGTACCTCTCTATCACAATCCACTAGTATGTGGTTGCCTCTGTCTGTGATGCTACTAGGTCACGCTCTATCTATCGTAATTTGTCTCGTAGGACCTCCATCTTCATCCTAATAGGGGAGAAAAGGTCCTCATTTTGTCCTGTACTCCTCTGGGATCTATGAAATATTTGTGAGAAATAGGAATGTGCGCAATCATGATGAGGTCTATCACTGCATTCTGAATAAGAGAATGCCACTCTTGGATGGTAGCTGCAAGAAAGAGAATTTTTTTATCAGTAACATTCTATATCATCAAATCTAAGCAAATAAGATACATAAGTGAATGAATAATAGGACACCTTACCTGGATCTCCCTCTCGCTAGTAAGGATCATGGAAAGAAACTTCTAAGTAAGCTATTCACGGAGCCACCAAATTTTGTGCCATTGGTGAGGTTCCTATTTTGAGATCCATTCTTAAGAATGATGTAGAAAAGGAAACAAGATCTAAATGGGCTGGAAGAGCCATGAAAGTGAATAATATCAATGATTCAGCAGTAAAGTATTCTTCTATGGTGATTGGTTACCAGATTTATTATTCTAGTAGGATGAACAACATCCCTATTGCTGCCATTAACACTGCCCACCAGATGATCAAAGAAGATGTTTACTATGACTTGTTAGAGGCATTGGGGAGTCAACTTGTGCTAAACCTGGATGCCATCAAGAAGGATAAGAGGTTAAGGTTAAAATTTGGTCAATTAATCCTTGGTCTACTCTTTTATTTTCAGAAATATTTCCCCGATATTAGTGATATCCAATGGATAGATGACACTCCTACATTGATGTAGATGAAGTACATCATTAGAATTCTTGGTAATGATTTTGATAGGATTGAATGGGGATACTTTAAATATTTTCAGAAGAAAATGTATGCAAGGGAAAGGATACCGATAGAAGTTGTCAACCGGTATGAAAACACAATTTGTTTTATAGTTGATACAGCTACTTCCATGATGGAGGAAGCTGAGACCCAGACTACATGGGTGATGCATATGTTGATCATTTGCTTACCCAACCAATAGATAAAACAACATAATGTTTTGGCACTTAGAAGGAGAAATCTCTTCAAGTGCACTGAGAACTTAACAAACCAGTAATTGCAAAGAAGGTTAGAAAGAAAGTTAAAGAATTTGTAGAGAAAGCAAGATTCATAAAGGAATCCATTGCTGAAGATAGAGAAAAGCATGCGACTAAACATGCTAGAACATCAAGTGTTCTAACTGGTACCTCCACCAGTGTAAAGACAAAAGCTGGAAAGGAGAAAGCTGCATAGAAAGAAAAACCAGCAACTATTAAAAAGGAGAAACTAGTAGAAACAAAGAAGGAAAAACCTTCTAAAATTTAGTTTCAGAGGAAAGGTAAGATTGTTGAACCTCCTACTGCACCAATTAAGACTAGTAAAAGGAAAAAACAACAAGCATAGAAACTGGTAGATACTGATGAAGAAGTGATTGAGTCTGAAGGAGAAAATAAATCCCTAAGGGCTAGTGGCAAAAGGTCAAAGGGTTTTGGTACTTTGACTATGAAATCTTCAAGGAAAATGGTAACAAAGCTCACACCTCCTGAAAATTTAATGATAAACATTAAAGAGTATGGTTTATTGACTAGTATGAAGAAACTGTATGACAAATTTAATGAAGATGAACAAAGGCAGATAGAATATGTAATTGTTTATACAATGAATAAATACAACAAGGCCCTAATCGAGTTGTAAGTGAAAATTCCAAACTCATTGTACAATATAATTGATGGTAGATGGTAGGTAGCCATAAAACAAGACATGGAATTCATTGAATATATTCTTAAAAACTTGCAACCTGAAGCTACTAAGGAAGAGCTAGATGAAATTCTTGCTAAGGAAAATTCATTTTGAGGTCGAAGAAAAGGTTGACAAGAATGTTAATTAGAGAGATCCAATTGGTTAATGAGGAGACTGAAATTTTTTTGAAGAAGGTACTGGGTCTGATTTCAGATGAAAATGAAGAAATTAAGGAAGTTGAATCAGAGAAGTTTGAGGCTGAAGATCTTTCTGATGGTGTTAAAATAATTGATTTTAAGCCTGATAAAATTGTGCTAGATAATCAACCGGTTAATACACAAACTAAGCCTGAGATTATCCCTGATGATGATGATACCGGTAATAATAATGATGATGTTGGTGCTCCTGACATTGTAAATATACATGATATGATGTTGAAATTTTTGAGCAACATGAACAAGAACAAGGACAGGTAAAAAAGAAGAATGAAGAAGAAGAGAAGGATGAGGAGCCACTGGTAATAACTTAAACTGTTGATACACAACCCCCACTGGTATAGGAAACTATAAAGGATTAGGAAAGTGAAAAGATAGAGGATACTGAACCTAAAGTGACACCTCTATCACTCTATTATTAAAAGAAAATTATGGATGAAGATGATGATGATGTAATAAGTATTCAAGAGCCCATTAATATGGATATGCTGAGCTCAACCGAGTTGATGGCGTTTGCAACTACCATGCAATCCCATGCCAAGAAGAAGAGGATGAAAGAACAACAGAAGGAGGTAGAAACAATAAGAAGTGTTTTTAAGATTTTGTCAAGTCTCCTACCAAAGACTGATACTGATATATTTGTTACTCCTATTGATAAGCTTGGACAACTTGTTAATGATGTTGTGGAACTGATGAAATCTTTTGAGGATGCAAATTATGTTAGTGTTGAGAAGGATTACAAGAAGAAGAAAAGAGAGCACTTAATGACTAATATTGATAAAGGAAAGGTTGCTCTAACTATCAATAAGGACTATTTAAAAGAAGCACTTGAGACTAGAGGAAAAATACTCTCCACTATTGCCAAATTTTCATTATTTTGTGTGGATTTGATGAAGGAGGAAGTTGAGAAAGTACTGGAAGTTATTATTGAGTCATTCAAGCCCCTTCATGACTCTTCTATCAATTTTGGAAAATCGGTTGTTGAACTTCAACATAAGCTAAAAGCTTATGAGAATGAACATTTTAAGAGGATCATATCACTATTGGAATTATAGACACAACTAATACCGAAGGTGGAAATCTTGTACAGAGCCTATAAAGAATATGAAGCTATTCTTGCAACCCTGAAGATGAGTACCCTAGATTCCATAGAGGAGTTTGTTGGACAAATCAATACACTTGTGGATATTACTGATGCTATTTTGGAAACCTAGCATAATGATCTGAACCAATTGAAATCATATTTTAGTGATGCTTGTTCTAATATTGCATTGTAAAAACATTTTGAACTCTTACATCTATATATATGCTATGCAATTTTGATATGTTTTTGATGTAAATATATGTATTTACTTTCCTTTTCCATTGTTGTCAAAGGGCGAGTAGTTGTAGAGTCAAAATTTTGATGTAATTATATTAGGGAGCAGTAGTATAGTCTTTTAATTTTTTTTTCTAATACAATATAATTATGAAGGGGGAGTATATGTCATGAAGTCATTTTTTTTATTTTGCACACTTAGTTGACAAAATTTTTCCTAAGTGTTGCCATCAATGCCAAAGGGGGAGAATGTTGGCATTTGACTGAACCGATAAAGACTATTGGTGATTTACAACCAATAAATGATTAATTGGTGAATGTGATGAAGAGATTGAGATTCATGTTTTATAATTAACTCTTGTGTTGTCATCTAAGTCTTGGAAGCCAACCGGTAAGGTATAACCGGTACAAATGATATTTTACCAATGAACCGGTAATTAGGATCTCAACCGACAAATTGAGATAGAGTTGCATTCCGACAACCAGTATGGGAAAATCATGAAAAGTTGGATGATGTGGTTTTACAATAGTGATGGAGACAAGCACTTGGAGCTATGTTCATAACCACATTGGTAGATTCAGCTAGACAAGCGAGATTTGATGTACAGATTAGACATTCTGATGAACAGTTAACCAGTAGTGATATAGTCACTTAAATTGGTAAAATAACACAGGTTTTAATTTGTTATGTCAGTGGTCGACATAAGTAAAGTGTATATTTCACAAATGTGTAGATTCATTGAACCTAGGAAATTCTTCCAGGGTTGTAGCTGACTAAAATATATGTTTATAAGAAGTATGATGAGGTATCAAGTCGGTATGTGTATAAATGAGTATATGTGTGAGATCGAAGTAGAATGAGGCGAAGCTGATTTTTTGGTATTTTGTGAAGCTCTATATTGATGTGTTATTGATGTTTTGAGGACCTGCAGCGTATCTTATATGACACAGAGGTGTTATATGAAGATCATTTGAACTATTGTTTCCCTAACAGTTTAAAGAAGTAAAATCCCCTAACCACGTAGGTCCTAATAGGCCTTAACTTGTAAATCCTCTAACAATGTAGCTCTATATCAGAGTGTTAAATTTTCTTGTGAGGTTGATCCTAATAGGGCATATTTGTAAGACCTTAACCGGTCAAGATTTCAATTCTGTAGATATTGAATCTTGTGGGTATTAACTCCCACCGTGGTTTTTCTCTTTTGGGTTTCCATGTATAACCTCTTGTGTTATGTAGAATTTGTTTTATTTGGCATTAGCTTATATGGCGATATTCTTGTTATGATTGATAAGTTTTAAAGTTTTAAAGTTGGTGATCAGACTCATATTGTTTTTGCTTGCACTGATTCATCGACCCCCCCCTCCCAGTGCCTTATAAGTTTATCATCGACCACATATACGATAAATGATTTACATAACTTCAACCACCTAGACTAGTAAAATCCATTTTTGTCCACTCTAGGATATAAAGGGGACCCAAACACATCACAACACATCCTTTCCTAATGATTCAAACAAATCACACATTCTAACACATCCTTCAAGATCAACATCAAATAAGACATGAGGACAAATAATATAGCACACCGACTAGTCAACCCAAAAGCATCCTCCAATGCACAAGACTCAATATAGATATATGCATGCCATGGTTAGACCAATATCAATATCTAAAATCAACTATCAAAGCATATCTAGACAAAAAGGGCATGATTTAGATATAGTACACCACATTAGTCAACCAAAAACTAAACTAATTAATAGCATAGAACTCAGAACACTATAACTCCACTTGTTGAACAAATTGTCATGAGAAAATTGACCTGGAATACTACACAAACCAAATGAATATGTCCTACAAGCTCCAACACTAAAAACCACATATTAGAGAACCGCCAAAAATTCTCCAAACTAGTTCTAACAAATACCCCACAATCACAAACATCAATAACTACCTCTACCTTCAAAGCAACAAAGGACTTACAAACCTGATAGTGTAACATACAAAGATCATAAACATTGTACCATAAACATTATATCAAGAAATTTACTCCATAATATACAAATACCAAAGGAATGCACATAACATTCTTCCATAGGGACATTAAAAACTTTTTCTTGCATAAGTATGAATACCTAGATATTGAAACTTCCACTACACAAACCTTCTAAAAACACTTCAAACTTGCTTAATATCGCTATTAGACCATACAAAAACATTTAAACATTTATTTTTGCACCATTTGCACACATGTAGACATCAATTACAACACTAGATATGTTTCCATCAATGACAACATAACACAACAACTCAAGGTTCACTAATGCTTCAACATCCATAATCCTCAAATACTATAGATTGAACTTATAAGATCCTTGATGCGGAGCCCTACCAACACACCTAAGGTCAATCCCAACCAGTTTTAGACCAATGACCCCTAAAATGATCACAAGGGTCCTACAAGGAAGGACTCCACACCTTGGATGAAACTACACACACATTCACTAGGTTTGGGCTACTCAAGATGAGTAAAAGGCTTCAACTCCTCAAACATGCCTTACCGATGACTCTTACTCTTCAAGATTTGGAATTTAGTCAATATATAACATCTACAAACTCTTTCAAACCCAATTTTTGGTTTTGAGCACCAATTCCTTATACCTCCTTTGGAAAACTACTCCCTAGTCTTGTACCCCTATTTGGTGATAGAAGGGACCTTAACTAAAAAATGTTCCACACACTCCTACAAAAAAATTATCATTTTAGACACCCTTTTCCAATTTGTACTTATTCCCAAAATGGTTTGGCTAGATCTGCAATTACAAGGTCTGTTCCCTTTGGAGGCTAAGAGACCTAATAGGGGCAATTTGCCCTATTTTCCAAAGAAACTACCTTTACCGGTACACCAAATGAAAAATAAACTTTATGGGCATGTGGGAAATAGTGAGTAACCTTTAATTCCAGGGTTGCATGCCTGGAATCCACTGCTATGACAACTTATGATGACTGTCCTAAATCTTGTCCTAAGTAGTCACATAGAGATGCCTACCTAATTTTGCTTCTTTCTCCACACAACAAAGTTTCCCTTGCAAAAAAAAATGAAAAAATAAAGTACAGAGGCATATCCTACATCCATTGAAAGGAAGAGTCTTCTAATGGATTGGAGTGCAAGATAAGGTCATTTTTGTTCAAAACCCTCTCCAAACCCTCAATTTCTGGGTTACAGTCAGAAGAATAGAAGGTTCTCTCTACTCCAGAATATTTAACACCTCAGACCACCACCAAAAGAAATTTATTTCATACCCCTATCTATTCCATGGATGGTGGGATTCAAATCAATCCATACATGCATGTGCAACTCCTGCAAACTTAGGATTTCTGGGAAAACTCTAGTATTTAGTGTATTATTGCTTTACAAAATCCAATTACAACAACAACCACATTGGTAATCATGTCCACAAGGCTTATACAACTCTCCAATGGTTTCCCACTGAATTTTGAGTAGGCTCGAGCTGTTGAAAGGCTTCCCCCAACCGATTTTCAAAAAGTTGCACTTTTGCACTCGAAAAGTTGCATTTTTGCAATTTTGCACAAAAAGTTGTCATATTGGCTAAGGTTGGAATCCACATACATGGATCAACCAATAAAACATGAAACATTTCTAAAACCTATCAAACACAAATCTAGACCATCTATTACCCCTATTGACCATATTTTCGCAATTGGCTTCTCAAATTGCCTAATTGGTGATAGTGGCTTACATGGTGGGGTTTATTTGCATACATGAAACACAAGACACACTAAGACACCCTAATGATACTAGTCTTCATCCTTAGGGTCATGAATATCTTGTTGATGAGGTTCTACTACACCATACTCCCTGGGAAAAGAGATCTCAAGACCACTTGAGATTAGAGTTTGTAAATTTGCACCATGATTGGATATTTGCTCACTTGTCATCCAAACTAGCTAAGAGTCTGGTTTGTGTTGCCAAGCCACCAAGTAATCAATGTACTCCTTGTTCCTTGTCTTCTTTGTAACTGTAGTGTCTAACACTTTGCTCAACTTAGTTGATTCATGCCTTGGAATGTCATTGTCTGCTACAACTTGCATTGGTTCCTCCCCTTCATTGTCACTACCTTTGAAAAGTGTAAGATCACACACATTAAAAGTGGGTGATAATCCCAAATCGGGAAAAAAGTTGGATCTCATGGGCATTTTGTCCACACTTCTTCAATATATGACATGGTCCAATCTTCCTTTGCATGAGTTTGGTGTATTTTCGTTTTGGGAGTCTCTCATTCAAATGTACCCATACCAAATCCCCAACACTAACTATACATCTCTCTTCTTCTTATCAGCATGAGCCTTATACTTCACTGCACATTGTTGGAGATGGGACTTGACTTGGTGATGCACCTCTTTGATGGCTGATGCAAAATTTGTTGGTATTTTGGATGTGTTGCACTAATTTTGTCATTGATGTCAACACTTGTCAACACTAATCAGCACTTGGAGATTCTTGGTTATGTTCACCAGCATGTTCAGTGACTTATGCACAGTCACCGATATCTGGTTCATCGACAGGTTATATTGTTCACCGACACAGAGGATGACTTGTTATCATCTAGAGATTACTTGGTTATGTCAAAGACATGGTTTGGACACTTTATTTTGGTGATTTGGTCATTGGTCTGATTGGGTTTGCATATTTGTTGTTACCGACAAATAGGTCTAGGTTATGCACCAGCAAGCGTTATCTATTCCAGATCAACATGACACATTATGGAGATGATTTGTTATTATTGTAAATGCATTGATCTGACATAATGCATTTCATATTGATTCATTTGTAATTGATTGTATTGTAATATCTTTAGTGAGCCGACCTACACATTTGGTCTTAGGTTTTGGTATATATGTAAGATCTCATTTGTGAGATTGATATGAATATGGTAATGTAGTAAGTGGTACAATATAAGGTATATGCAAATATAAGAAGAGCTATACATACAGACATCATTCAAGATTCAAGGAGGTTTTGAAGAAGGAAAATCAAAGCTTAACCGGTACTGAATCCAACATATGAAGATGTTATTTTGAGCAGTACATTTTCATTGGATTTAACCATCCAATTGTAGTTAGTGTGACTCCCATTTTGTGATTGAGCAGTGAGATCTAGGCAATTGGCCTTTCTGCATGTGCAGACCCCATATTGTACACATACACTATCTGCAGTAGTATCATCTAATTGTGGGTAGGGTTTCCCTTCATTATTTTTTTCCCCCTTACAGGGTTTCCACATACAAATATTTGTGTTATGTGTTGTGGATGTTAGTTGTCTTTCTATTTCATGCATTAAACTTTACCGACATTTCAATTAACTGTTAGAACTGTTTACCATCATAAAGTTTGGTTTGCCAGTATTATGCATTAAGTCTTGGCTAAGTTATATTTGAAATAAATAGACAACTGATTCACCCCCCCTCTCAGTTGTCTTTGGGACCTAACAATTGGTATCAGAGCCTAGTCCTCTTTTCGTAGAAGTTTAACAGCTTGAGGAGATTCTATGGGAACTAACTATTTCAGGAAGGACAGTCTGAAACTTGATGGCACTAACTATGGTATATGGAAGATCAGAATGGAGACACATCTGAATTGCATTGGAAAAGACATATGGGATGTTACAAAGAATGGTTATGTTGGTGCTACTCAAGGTCAACCTAATCCACCAACCTTGGCTAAAGATAAGGAGAATGATTGCAAAGCAAGAGAAGCACTTTTGAGCTTATTGTCAGATCAACAAATCATGGGATTATTAGACCAATCTACTGCTAAATTTATTTGGGACAAATTGGAGACATTGAATGAAGGTGATACCACAATCAAAATTGCAAAACTTGAATTCTTTCGGGTCAAGTATGAAAATCTAAAAATGGAAGAAGATGAAAGGATTTATGCTTTTATGGAAAGAGTAAATGAAATTGTAAATTGTTCTGGGTATACAATGTTGTGGAGGATCCTTAAGTGAAGATGAAATTGTTTCTAAACTTTTAAGAGCATTTCCACTGGCATATAAAATGAAAGTAACTGCTATAAATGAGTTGAGAACAATGCCTAATGCATCAGTATCTAGAGATACTTTGGTTGGAAAACTTTTAGGTTTTGAACTTGAGGAATTTGGTCCTATTGCTACAATTAAGACAGATTTAGCTTTCAAGACAACATCATCATCTGTAGCAGCATCATCATCATCTGAAAAATATAATTGGAAAGCATTTTATGCAAGAAAATTTGAAGAAATCAAAAAAGAGAATGAAGAACTGGAAGAACTTGAAGCATTATTTGCAAAGAAAATGCCTAAAGGTCCAATTGGAAGTAAGTATGAAGGTAAAACACCATTTAAATGTTTTAAATACAATAAAATTTGTCATATGGCATCTAGGTGTCCTGATAGACATGCAAGATTGAAAGAAGAAGTTAAAAGAACATATAAGCCTAATCCTGAATATCAGAGATACAGATTTAAGAAGAATGGAGACAAATCCTATTACTATGTTGATGAAGGAGTTACTGATGATTTTGATGAAGAACTGACAGACAATGAATGGGTTTCTGTTGCTATAATAGAAGATCAACCGACACCTATTGTTCAACCGATAGAGAAGGCCCTGGCAGCTAAAATTGAAGAAAAGGATGAATGGGTCATTGATTCTGGATGTTCAGATCATATGACTAGTGATAAAAGTAAATTCTTAAGCTTTTAGGAATACAATGGAGGTCTAGTAAGATTTGGGGATGATAAAGCCTTTTTGATCAAAGGAAAAGGCACTATATCTTTTTATGGTAAGCACAATACTAATAATGTTTACTATGTTGAAGGTTTGAAGCATAATCTTTTGAGTATTGGTCAGTTAGTTGAAAAAGGATTTCAGTTACAATTCAAGAATGGTAAATGCAAAATCATGAACAAAACTGGCTTGAAAATTGCAACCAGTAATCAGACTAGAGGTAATATCTTTCATTTGAATAACAATGAGAAAGCATGCTTGATTGCACATATTGATTAAAGTTGGTTATGGCATAAGAGACTTTGTCATGTTAATTTTGATTGCATTGTGAAAATTAGTACAACTAAGGTAGTAAGGGATTTACCTAAGATTGTTAAACCTCACAATTCGGTATGTAAGGAATGTCAATTTGGAAAGCAAGTTAGAGAAACTTTTAAGAGTATTCCAAAAAAATCCAATAATGTTCTTGACTTAATTCACACTGATTTATATGGTCCAACAAGAACTAGAAGTTTACAAGCAAATAGATATTTTATGCTAATCATTGATAACTATTCTAGAATGTGTTGGGTTACTTTTCTTAGGGAGAAATCAGAAGCTTTTGGGAAATTTGAACTATTCAAGGTGATGGTAGAGAATGAAACCAATAAGAAAATCAAATGTTTAATATTAGATCAAGGAGGTGAGTTTACATCTAAAGAATCTAATACATCCTGTGAAGTGAATGAAATAAGGAGACAGCTATCAGCACCTCGAACACCCCAACAAAATGGAGTTGTGGAAAGAAAGAAAAAAATATTCTGGATGCAGCTAGAAGTATGTTATCAGAAGCAAATCTACCTCATGTATATTGGAGAGAAGCAGTTAGTACAACGGTTTACACATTCAACAAAGTTCACATCAAAGGTGAAACCGGTAAGACCCCTCATAAACTATGGTTTGGTAATACTCCTACTCTTAAATATTTAAGAATATTTGGAAGTAAATGTTATATTAGAAGAGATGAGTATATTGGCAAAGTTGATCCTAGAAGTGATGAAGGAATATTTCTTGGTTATTCATCTAAGAGCAAGGCATATAAATGTTTTAATAAGAGGTTGTAGAAAATCATTGAGAGTGCAAATGTGAAGATTGATGAAAAGTTTAAAGATAATTCAAGGTACATAGACTCTGAATCGGCAATCGAGATAATATCAAATGAACCTACAATGAGTACACTGGTAAAGAATGTTGATCTAGTCACATTGGCATCATCTGAAAATTTCACAGTGACTGAAGAACAATAGCAAGTAAAAACACCCCAGTATGTAAGATTGAATCACTCTGAAAGTCAGATAATTGGGAACAAGTATCAAGGTGTTATGACTAGAGGAAGACTGACAAATGAAGAGGTATGTTTAATTTCTCAAACTAAACCAGCATCACTTAATGAAGCATGTGAAGATAAACATTGGATTAAAGCTATAGAAGATGAATTGGAACAAATTGAAAAGAATAACACATGGACATTGGCTCCTCGACCTAAAAACAAAAATGTAATTGGAATTAAATGGTTATTTAGATATAAACTTAATGAAGATGGTAAGGTAATAAAAAATAAATAAAGATTAGCGTGTAAGGGATATTCACAGAAAGAAGGAATTGATTATAATGAAACCCTTGCATCGGTAGCTAGAATTGAGGTAGTTAGAGTATTCTTAACTTTTGTAGCACACAAGAACTATAAAGTATATCAAATAGGTGTTAAATCTGCATTTCTGAATGGTGATCTTGAAGAAGAAGTTTACATTGAAAAACCTAATGGATTTTCATTAACAAATGACAAAGATATGGTTTGCAGATTAAGGAAATCTTTATATGGATTAAAGCAAGCTCCTAGAGCTTGGTATGCTAAATTGGACAAATATCTTTTGAAGATTGGTTACACCAAAGGTAATGCTGACAACAATCTATATCTCAAAGTGACCAATGATGACATCTTGGTTATAGAAGTTTTTGTTGATGATATTTTTTTTGGAGGAAGAATTTGAAATATCTATGATTGGGGAGATAAATTTTTTTTAAGGACTGTAGATTTCACAAACTGATAAACGTATATTCATATGTCAATCAAAGTATTTGAAGGAGTTACTAAAGAAATTTGGCATAGAAAACTCTAAACCAACAAGTATACCTATGACTACAACTAACAAACTATAATTGAAGGATGAATCAGCACCTGTTAATCCGACAAGATACAAGTTTATGATAGGAGGTTTACTGTATCTGACACAAACAAGACCTGATATTACGAATGCAATATGTATTGTTTCAAGATTTTAGAGTAATCCTAAAGAAAATCATGAATCAACAGTGAAAAGGATTTTCTAGTATCTACAAGGCACAACAAATCTTGGCTTATGGTATCCTAAAGATGAAAATTTTGATTTATGTGCATACACAGATGCAAATTGGGCAGAAGATGTAGATGACAGAAAGAGCACCACCGACAGAGCATTCTTTCTTGGTAGCAGATTAATGTCATGGTTGAGCAAGAAATAGAGTTGCACATCTTTATCAACAGCAAAATCAGAATATGTTGCAGCAGCAACTAATTGTACTCAGGTATTATGGATTAAGCAAATGTTGAAGGACATAAAGGTAAAATGCAAAGAACCTATAACCATTTACTGTGATAATATGCAAGCAATCGATATATCTAAGAATCCGGTATTTCACTCAAAAACTAAACATGTTTCTATCAAATTCAATTTTCTAAAAGAGAATGTTGAAGCAAAAGAAGTGAAATTGGTTTATGTGAATATAAAAGAGCAGATTGCAAACAATTTTAATAAGCCTTTGCCTAAGGAAACTTTTGTATATCTCAAAGAGCAGCTTGGGGTTATACCCCCACCGGTAGAGAGTTAGAGAGTTGATGCTTGGCATCAAACCGGCAAAATTAACAGAGAAATCTTTTTCGCAGCTTTGATGAGGAGAGCTACTTCTCGGGGGGAGTAGTTGGATAAATTGGATAAGTTGGCATTTTGTAATAAGTTCTATGAACTATTTGAATCTGGTTTTTGTATTGCTTTGGCATTTGATGTCAAAGGGGGAGAGATATCTATGGAAAAACACATTATCTTTTGGGGAGACATTATTCATTGGGGGAGAGATTGTTGGTTTTTGGTTTTTGGCATTTCTGTTTTAGCACTTAGATGGTTTTTCCATCATGTGTTGCCATCAATGCCAAAGGGGGAGATTGTTGGTATTTTGGATGTGTTGCACTGGTTTTGTCATTGATGTCAACACGTATAAGCACTTGGATATTCTTGGTTATATTCATTCGCATGTTCAGTGACTTATGCACAGTCACCGGTATCTAGTTCACCAACAAGTTATATTGTTCATTGGCATAGAGGATAACTTGTTATTATCTGGAGATTACTTGGTTATGTCAAAGACATGGTTTGGACACTTTGTTTTGGTGATTTGGTCATTGGTCTAATCGAGTTTGCATATTTGCTGTTACCACCAAATAGGTCTAGGTTATGCACCGACAAGCGTTATCTATTCCAGATCAGCACGACATGTTATGGATATGATTTGTTATTATTGTAAATGCATTGAGCTGACATAATGCATCACATATTGATTCATTTGTAATTGATTTTATTGTAGTATCTTTAGTGAGCCGACCTACACATTTGGTCTTAGGTTTTCGTATATATGTAAGATCTCATTTGTGAGATTGATATGGATATGGGAATGTAGTAAGTGGTAGAGCGTAAGGTATATGCAAATATAAGCAGAGCTATACACGTAGACATCATTCAAGATTCAAGGAGGTTTTGAAGAAGGCAAATCATAGCTTAACTGGTACTAAATCCAGCATATGAAGATGCTGTTTTGAGCAGTATATTTTCATTGGATTTAACCATCCAATTGTAGTTAGTGTGACTCCCATTTTGTGATTGAGTAGTGAGCTCTAGGCAGTTGGCCTTTCTGCATGTGCAGACCCCATATTGTACACACATACTATCTGTAGTAGTATCATCTGATTGTGGGTAAGGTTTCCCATCGTGGTTTTTCCCCTTATAGGGTTTCCATGTACAAATATTTGTGTTAGGTGTTGTGGATGTTATTTGTCTTTCTTTTTCATGCATTAAACTTTATTGGCATTTCAATTAACTTTTAAAACTATTTACCAACATAAAGTTTGGTTTACCGGTATTATGCATTAAGTCTTGGCTAAGTTATATTTGAAATTAATAGACAATTGATTCAGCCCCTACCCCCCACCTCTCAGTTGTCTCCGAGACCTAACAAAAGCTTCACCATCTGCACTAATGGGCTCTTCTTTGGGTAAATCCCTTAACTCCAACACTCCCCTTGGGTGGATGCCATATACAATCTGGAAAGGAGACTTCCTTGTGCTTCTATTGATGGTATCATTGTAAGAGAACTGTGCCTATGATAGTATATTGTCCCATTTTTCTCCATGTTGCCTTGTCAAACACCTTAATAGGTTTCCTAATGAACTATTGACAACTTCAGTTTGCCCATCTATTTGAGGATGGTAGGCTGATGAGAAATCTACGTTAGTCACCAACTTCTTCCAAAGGGTCCTCCAGAAGTGACCTATAAACTTCACATCTCTGTCTGAAACAATGTTTAGGGGCAATCCATGTATCCAGACTATCTCTTTGAAGAATAGGTATGCAAAATATGATGCATCACAAGAAGTCTTACATGGCAAGAAATGAGCCATTTTGCTAAACCTGTCCACCACTACAAAGATACTATCAAATCCCCTCCTTGTCCTAGGCAGAACAAACACAAAGTCCATACTTATTCTCTCCCATGGCCTAGAAGGAATGGGTAAGGGCTGATACAAACCTACATTTTTAGACTTCCCCTTGGCTTTCTGACATATAACACATGTTTCCACAAACTTTCTTACATCTGCCTGCAATTTAGGCCTTAAATAATGTCTCTTCACAAGGTTTAGGGTATTGTCAAGACCAAAATGACCTGCCATAGATCCACAATGCTTCTCCCTAATAATATTCAACCTCATGGAACACTTAGGAATACACAACTACACTCCTTTAAACAACAATCCATCTTGTATCAGAAATTCAAAAAACTTAATATGGTATCCCTCACCAAAGGTTTCACATACCTTGTATATCTCTCCAAAGTCTTCATCAGTATCATACATACTCTTCAAAGAGTTAATACCAACACTCTCCATCTTGATTTGGTTGACAGTCAAGACCCTCCTGCTCAAAGCATCTGCAACTTTGTTCTTGAATCCCTTCTTGTGTTTGAGGGTGAATGTGAAGGCTTGCAGGGTCTCTACCCACTTCACGTTCCAGTGGTTTAGCTTGGCTTGGATATTTATGAAACTAAGTGCCTGATTATCAATAAAAACTATGAACGCCTTAGGCAATAAATAGTTCCTCCACTTCTTCAAAGACTGTACTAGAGCATACATCTCCAAGTCATAAGATGAGTATCTTATCTTCACATCATTTAGGTTTTCATTGAAAAAAGCAATAGGCCTTCCTTCCTAACTGAGCACTGCTCCAATAGCCAAGTGGCTTGCATCACATTCCACCTAAAATATCTTGTTGAAGTCTTGTAAGGCAAGGACCGGTTGGTCTGCAACCTTCTTCTTCAATGTATCAAATGAATTATCTGCCTCTTTGGTCCAACTAAACATGCACTTTTGTCCTCCCTTTATGGTGTCAAGCATGGGTGCACAAACATGACTAAATCCTCTTATGAACTTCCTATAGAAAGTTGTTAAACCATGGAAGCTCCAGACATTATTCATAGTTCTAGGTGTAGGCCAAGACAATATAGCACTCACCTTCTCTTGGTCCATTTTCAACTCACCTTGTGAGATTACAAAACCCAAGTAGATGATCTCCTCCTGCATGAACAAACAATTATCCAAATTGATCATTAGTTTCACTTCATGTAACCTCCTGAGAACCATATCTATGCGTTTGAGGTGCTCTTCCCTTGTGTGACTGAAGATCAAGATATCATCTAGGTATACTATGATAAATTTTCCTATGAATTCCACCAAGAATTCATTCATTATCCTCATAAAGGTACTAGGGGCATTGGACAACCCAAATGGCACAACCTTCCACTCATATAACCCTTGATTGGTTTTAAAAGTTGTTTTCCATTCATCCCCTAGCCTTATTCTAATCTGATGGTATCCACTTTTTAGATCCATTTTTTTAAAATACTTAGCACTCCCTAAGAAATCAAGTAAATCATCTATTTTAGGAATTGGGAACCTATACCTTATGGTTATCTTTTTGATGGTTCTTGAGTTTGTACAAAGCCTCCAAGCACATTATTTCTTGGGTGCAAGAATAGTAGGTACAACACATGGGCTTAGAATTTTGCCAATCAGTCCTGATTCAAGCAACTCTTCAATATGCCTTGCCATTTCTACATTCTGGTCTGGAGTGAGTTTGTAGGCTACTTTATTTGGGAGAGTATATCCAGGGATTAGATCTATGCAATGACTGATATCCCTCACTGGTGGCATGACCTTCCCATTCCATTTGAGATGATGCCTTGATGTTTATCAAGCAATTATCTAGCTGTAGGGTCTATGTGATTATGTCCTCCTTCTCTCTCTTCTGCAAACTTCTCTTTCCTTGTCACCTTAGGGCTAGACATGAGGGCATATCAAATTGCACCTTTCTTTGCAATCTCTTTCATGAACTGTTTACCTTCTACCATCGACAACTTTGCATCCTTTCCCTTTGATTCCATCTCTTTCTCTATTAGAGGTAAGAGTTCTATCACCTTACCATCCTTGGTGATTGAGTAGGTGTTTCTCAACCCGTCACAATGAGATTTCAAGTCATACTGCCATGGTCTCCCAAACAAGAGATGGCATGCATCCATCTTGGCTATGTCAAATAGCAATATATCCTTGTAAGATCTATTCTGAAACTCTACCCAAGTCTGCTCTTCCACTACTACTTGCTAACCTTGGGTGAGCCATGAAACCTTATAGGGGTAAGGATGAGGTAGCTTTCTAAGATTAATATTTTCTACCATCTCAAGTGATAAAAAATTTTCAGTGGATCCGAAGTCTATCAGAACCTTGCATACCTTTCCTCCTACCTTGCGAGTGGTTTTGAAAAGAGATTTCCTTTGTGTAGGCTCTTTGTCAAGTACCTTCATGTTGATTACTACTCTCCTCATCATTAGAGCCTCTCCTCTTTCAGGATAGCCATAGCTATCAGGAGCATTAACACTTTGATAAGTGTTTGCACTTTCCACACTTTGACAATTAGATTCCTGCACCAGATTGCTTCTCCTTTCTCCCATGGAGCGAGAAGCCTTCTCCAGACACCTAGTGGCCATGTGCCCTTCTTGGTTGCATTTGTAGCACCTAGGAGGTCCTCTACCTTGGGATCTTCCTCTAGAGGGTGGTCTTCTACCCCTAAAGCTCCCTCTTGGATTGTAGCCCCCTCTTTGGTTGTAACCACTCTCTCCTCTATTGCCTTCTTGGTTAGAGTCTCCCTGGTATCAAAAACCATTTCTTCTACTTCTGAAAGGACCTCTTCCTCCTCTTTGTTGTCTCTATTTACCTCTTCCATTTTGATCATGCCTTCTCTTCAACTTCTCCTCCACCTTGAGTACCAATTGAAAGCACTTTTGGACTATTTGTGGGGTGTGGAGATTCAAGTCTTCTTGGATTGTAAATCTCAACCCATTGAGATACCTTGCCACCTTCTCATCTTCAGTCTCTTTCACCTTGGTCCTCACACACAACTTCGTGAACTCCTCGGTATAGGAACTCACATCCATCTCCTTGTGTTCCAAATTATGTCTCCTCCTATGAAATTGGATATTTTAGTCCATTGGGACATAGGCTTCTTTCACTAGAGCCATTATCTTCTTCCATATAGCTACTCTTCTCTTTCCCTCTTTCACCCTCTCATCTTGGATGAAAGTCCACCAACTTAGTGCAGCCCCTTTCATTTTGGATTGGGCCATCTTCACCCTCTGGTGATTTGGTATGTCTTCACTTTCAAAAAAATTGTCCAAGGAGTCTATCCACTCCATCACTATGTCAAGCTCCATCTTGTCTGCAAATACTGGCAGATCCATCTTAACATCCATTGTTCTTCTCACCATGGACTTGAGGACACTCATCAGGGATCTCTGGTCTACAGGTACCTCTAGCTCTTCCTGCATAGGGATCTCCTCTTCACCCCCTTCTTCTCTAGAGTCTCTATCTCCCCTCTCCACTGTGTCCTTCAACCGGTCCATCTCATTTCTCAAAGCCTAATTCTCAGGCTTGACTTATCTTCTCGCTTCCATCTACTTCTTCACTAGGACATTCAACTTTGCATTGGTCATTCTTGAAGGTGCCTCATGGGATCCTTCTTCTTTCGACATCTTGTCTTCTCCTTTTATCTAAAGATCACTCCTATGCTCTGATACCACTTGATGTAGAGTCCTACCCACACACCTGAGGACAAGCCCAACCAAAATTAGACCAGTGACCCCTCAAATAATCATAAGGGTCCTCCAAGGAAGGACTCCACACCTTGGATGAAACTACACACATATTCACTAGGTTTGGGCCTACTCAAGATGAGTAAAAGGCTTCAACTCCTCAAAAATGCCTTACCGATGACTCTTACTCTTAGGAATTTAAAATTTGGTCAATAACTAACATCTAAGAACTATTTCAAACCCAGGTTTTGGTTTTGGGCACCAATTCCTTATACCTCCTTTGGAAACCTACTCCCTAGGCTTGTAGCCCTATTTGGTGATAGAAGGGACCTTAACTTAAAAATGTTCCACACACCCCTAAAAAAAAATTATCATTTCAAACACCCTTTTGGAAGTTTTACTGATTCCCAAAATGGTTTGGCCAGATCTGCAATTACAAGGTATGTTCTCTTTGGAGACTAAGAGACCTAATAGGGGCAATTAACCCTATTTTACAAAGCAATTGCCTTTACCAGTACACCAAATGAAATATAAAATTTATGGGAATGTGGGGAATAGTGAGTAACATTTAATTCTAGGGTTGTATGCCTGGAATCAACCGCTATGACAAATTATGATGACTGTCCTAAATCTTGTCCTAAGTAGTCACATAGAGATGCCTACCTAATTTTCTTTCTTTCTTTCTCCATACAACAAAGTTTCCCCTGGAACAAAACATAAAAAAAATAAAGTAAAGAGGCTTATCTTGCATCCATCCAAAGGATGAGTCCTCTAATGGACTAGAGTGCAAGATAAGGCCATTTTCGTTCAAAACCCTCTCCAAACCCTCAATTTTTGGGTTACAGTCAGAAGAATAGAGGGTTCTTTCTACTCCATTATAGTTAAGACCTCAGACCACCACCAAAAGAAATATATTTCATCCCCCTATCTACTCCATGGATGGTGGGATTCAAATCAATCTGTACAGGCACGTACAACTCCTGCAAACTCAGGATTTCTGGGAAAACTGTAGTATTTAGTGTATTACTGCTTCACAAACTCCAATTACAATAGCAACCATGTTGGGAATCATTCCCACAAGTCTTATAAAACTCTCCAATGGTTACCCACCAAATTTGGAGTAGGTTGGAGCCATTGAAAGACTTCCCCCAATCGATTTTCAAAAAGTTGCACTTTTGCACCCCAAAAGTTGCATTTTTGCAATTTTGCACAAAAAGTTGTCATATTGGCTAAGGTTGGAATCCACATACATGGATCAACCAAACACTCATGAAACATGTCTAAAGCCTATCAAACACAAATCTAGACCATCTATTACCCCTATTGACCACATTTTCCCAATTGGCTTCTCAAATTGCCTAATTGGTGATATGGGCTTACATGGTGGGGTTTATTTGCATACATGAAACACAAGACACACTAATGATCCTAGCCTTCATCCTTAAGGTCATGAATAGCTTGTTGATGAGGTGGTCCTGCACCAATCCCATGTTGTTGCTGGGATGCTTTATCCATGGTCTCTGACCCTTTTGGTTACTAGTCTATTGTTGGTTTAGGTGCGAGAGACTTGTATTTTCTCACCACCTCCCATAGAGTCACACTGTGGATGCTCAGAGATCCTAGTGGGCTCAACATGCCTCAAACATTACTCACACAGAACCAAAATGTTGCTGCATTCAGCCATTTTATTTCTTCATGTATTAACAACAATAATTTTTCACTTTAAACACCTTGTAACCTCCACTGACTTTCTGATCCCATCTATCCATTCTTCTTGCTACAGACTTTGACTTTAACTATACTCTTCTAAACAATTTTAATTCTTTCTCTCGACGTAGACATAAAAAAAAATATCGCCTCCAACCCAAACACTTTCAACCTAATGCAATCAAAACTAGCTGTACATCTAATATCTGTAATGCAAACCAAGTCTATATGCATCACCTAGGACACATATACATAAGCCAAAAAATCTTATAGCCAATAATTGTCACCAGATTCTCCTCCTTTCCAACGATTGACTTTCACCAAGGCTACAGCTTCTTTAGAAAATAGCGATCCAACAATCTCCACAGTGAAATTTTTTCTTTTTTATCAGCTCTTCTTTTTCGCATACAGCTAAATCTCTGTGTGACAGCTTGACAACAACAACGGTTTCTATTTGTGAAGTGGCTCCCTTCAGCCTTTTCAATTACACTTTACACTTTGACCCGCCTCTCGAGGTTCCTCTGGATCATGTATCATCCGCCCTAATACCACTTGATAGAAGTGGATGGATTACAGATTACAGATGCAACATTCACAAAATTAACACAAACATATCCAACACAAGATTTCTTATATGAGAAAAACTTCTGAGTACTACAGCACTTTATGCCTTCATTAATCCATTTATATAATCATTACATCAGCTCAGAATGCTGCTCCATTCCTCATACATGATCAGCTGGAACTCCTCTAATTCTTAACCTATTACAATTGCCTCTGTCATATACGTGGAAAATATCTTGGAGGTAGATGGAAGAAGTTAATGTCTTAAATGCTTAACTTTATCAGTTGGCAGAAGCTTCTAAAATAAATGCCGGGTATGACAAATACAGATATTTTGGTGGTAGAAATTAATGTCTACCAATAGTTTCCTTGTCTCTTAGATTAAGCTAACCAGTTACATTTTTGTATTAGATAGGGAATGCAATTACAAGCACTGAACATTATTTTAATTTTCCTCCACATCACACAAATTTTTTCTCTGCTGTTATTTCAAGAGTATCTGTTTGAGCCTGTGGCGCTTTTATACACAAATTTTTTCTTAGATATAAGGAGTCTTCTTAGATATAAGGAGTCCGGTAGACGTGTAAGGTTTTTGCAATCTTTCACGTTCAGGGCTCGCAGATTTGTCATCTGCCCTAACCAGTCTGGTAAGCATGTAAGATTTTTGCAATCTTCCAGGTTCAGCGTTCGCAGATTTGTCATGTTCCCGAGAGAAATCGGCAAATCTGTCAAATAACTGCTTCCTATTTCCAGAACTTCCAAGTTAACCAATCTCCCTACTTCATTCGGTAGCCTTTCCAAGCTTGTGCCAACCAAATTTAGGGTCCTTAGAAACCCTTGACATGGAACTTCAGCAGGCAAAACTTTAATATTTCTACAATTCATAAGATTCAAGTGCTCGAGACCCCTGATTTGTCTCAAAAAATGTGGTGAGATCACGAGTCTCTCGCAACCTTGGAAATCTAAGTGACTTAGATTGACCAATTGTTCAAAGGAGTTAGGCAATTCCTTCAATCTGCCGCAGAAGGCAAGGTCTAAATGCCGCAAGGCTCTCAGATTGCCTAAATGCCTGGGCAGTGATGTCAATGTTATACACCATCTAAGGGTAAGATGTTTCAAAGACTTTAACTGACAGAATTCCTCAGGTAGACCCTTCAAGCTGGTGTTTGGCCAACCATCAACAACAATTTTTTTAAGATGATCAAGCTGTCCTATTGATTCTGGAAACTCCCCAATGCTACCTAAAATATTCAGCTCCTCCAAAAGCTTAGGCAGCTGCACTTTGCAAAGATAATGAAAAATACCGAGTCAGATGTCCATTTAAAATTAAATAATGAAGAAAGCTGTGTATTGCAAGGAAACAAGAAAACAGCACCTTTGCGTCATGAAGCCATAACTTATTAAAGAATCCATTTCTAAGGTGCAAAATTCTTAAATTTTCCAGCGAAATCCCAGAAGGAATGCTGGCCTGTTGGCAATCGTACCACACAAGCCATTTCAAAAGTCTTGTCTGATTACTCTTCGCAGCTTTAATGTAATCGCCTCTAGTTCTGAGAGCCTGGAAGGCATGGATTAACCAAATTTTTTTGAAGGTTAAATACAACTATATAATAACATCAGAGTATAATATACCCAATCCCCCGGAAATAGCTATACCAATCAAATAACAACCAAATATTTGAGTTTTACAACTGATAGAAAACGGCACGTGGAAAAGTATATGTTATGCGAAGAGAAATGTAGCTTACCACCGGATTTTTTTCGTTGTCCATGATCCATATTTGATATACTGTATCAAATTCATCATCTGGATAGTCCTGCTACATACGATGAAGCCGATTAAGAATGAAGAAAGTAGTGCAAAATCCGATACACAGATGGAGAAGATTTAAGTGATACTTGTGGAAACCTGCTACTAAGCTGGCTGAAAGCAAAGACAGTCAGCAAATCTTGAACACTGAAATAAAATCTGAAGCTCACCTGTGTCGGTTTATTTTGCGCGTCAGAGAATAAACGGCGGGGACTCTCCTGAAGTGCTATTTGTCTACCCAAATCACGAAGTTGAATGTGCATTTTTATCCGGTTGAAGTTGTCAAGCTCAACAAGGGACTTATCTACAAGCATTTCTAGACTGCGCTCGCCATCCCATCCTGACTGCTCCCATACAGAGAGAGTTAAATCTTTATCATTGCCGACATAGAAACAAGCTATGTCTAAAAATATAGCTTTGATTTCATCGTCTAATGCATCATAGCTTAGTTTTAGCCTATTCTGCACGTCTCCAGGCAATAACTTTGAGACCTTGTGTGATTGAGATTCCCAGAAATCCTTTTCCCGGCCATGAAGAAGCCCCCCTAACACTTTGAGAGTCAAAGGTAGACCATTGCAAGCGTTTAGGAACTTTCCCACCAAATCTTCAAACCCCGGTACTGGAAAGGATTTGTTGAAGGCATACCAAGAAAAAAGTTGTTCTGCATGACGCCGATCCATAGGTTTCATTTCATAAATTATGATGGATTTGTCATAACGTTTAAGAATGCCCTTATCCCTTGTTGTAATAATAATGAAGCTGCCTGGTCCAAGGCTATCCTTTCCAGCCATGAGAGCCTCCAGTTGGTACTCATAATCGATGTCATCCAAAACAATGAGTACGTGTCGTGATCTCAGATATTGTGCAACAATTTCACCGCCTTCGTTTATACTCTCAATTGGAAGACCTTCCACATCACCAAACAGATCCTCTAACAGTTTCTTCTGTAAATTAGGCAAATCATTTTTGGATATATTTCGCACTTCAGAAATAAAACTGGAGCCATCGAAGGAAGAGGCATTTCTGTTATACAACTCATTCGCCAAAGTTGTTTTACCACATCCGCCCACACCCACAATTCCAACAATTTGTATATTCTGGTGGCTTTTTGGACATTGGGATGTATAATTTTCAAAGTCTCTTACAGTTTCATCCAGACCAACTGCATCAGCATCATTTGGCTCCTCCTTCATCAGCATGAGTATTGCGTTGACGATATTCTTAGTCGCTCTCAACTCATCGCTAAATATTCATAACAAAAACGAATCGAGCATCAGTCACTGAAAATGTATAAAAAACTATAGCTTGGATCATAAAGAGAAATCTAAAATATTTGTTTTCATAGACATAAGGTGAATCGGATACGTACTCTTGATTATGAATAATCTCACCATTAATAAATGAAATCGTCTGGAGCGCCATTTTCCAGCTTTCGATCTTCTCTGATGCGTATGTAGCCTTCTCTTCATGCTGAGCGAATGCATGAGCATATTTTCCTTTCCCTTGTCCAGCCCAACGGAGATCTGAAGGGTTAACACGATAGAAAATAGGCACGATTGTGGCGTCAGTTTTGAGTATAAATAACAGCTTGTCCAGGCACCAGCTTGAATGGGCATAGTTTGAAGAAAAAATGACAATGTGAATAGCAGCACTGCGCATCGCTTCTTTTACAGCAAGTGTGTTAAAATTGCCCACTTGCAGCTCCTCCGAGTCCAAAAGAACTCTGAAATTTTGTCTACAAAGTGCCTTATAGATGGACGCGGCCAGAGTGTGCCTGACGTCAACTCCTCGATGATTGATAAATACATCGCATGACGGTTTGATTACCTCTGGTTTGCTAGAAGAAGCTGACGCCATGAAATGAGATTTAACTGAACACAAAGAAACAATAACTGATGCACCAACGAATGCAGGCTTCTTGTTGAGGAGGTAAAATTGCGAAGTATATAAAAGAGGTGCGTGTGGCCTCTCCAGCATGTTCAATACCCATTTGACCGTATTTACTATTAAACTAGACTAAAGTTTCTTTCGCTTATTAAATGCAATCAAATGGGTGCTTGACATGCTGAAGAGAATGGAGTCTGTAACCAGTGGCCAGGAAGGTAATTGTGTAGGAAACCAGTAAAAATATATGCGGAAGCGTCTTGTATAAGAGCATGTAATTAAAATAAGAGCTGTGGGGAAGTGTGGTCTGTGCCGAAACCCGGCGGAAGGAGTGCAGAAGCTAACGTATAGCCAATCGACCAAAAAATTCTACGTCAATCAAATACCAACGAAAATTTTAAGTTTTACACGAGATACGAAACACTACGAGAAAAGTGTAACAAGATTTTGTGCCAAGAGATCTTTATTGAAATTGACAATCTCAAATCATCCATAAAAGTGGCGTTAGAAGAAACGAAATCAAATATGGCCCATCCGGCGCTCCGTATTCAACACCGAGATTGGATTGAGTGGGTGATGGAGGGGGTGTTCATCAATTTCCTGGTAAAAAAACGTGGGATGCTTTTTTTTGGTTTATGTCAGAGTGTCAGACCATACTTGTGTTTCTCTCTCCACACGGTCACGGCCATGTTTTAGAAACCGCAATTAGTGGCATATTTCAAGTTAAACATTTATTACCAGCGTAAAATAAAGAACTTTCAACGTTAAGAGAAACATTATTTTATAAAACTTTGAAAAAGAATTATATCTCATCATCTTCCGCTCAGATAATTCTATAAAACAATAAACTATTGCACTTACATTCAACTCTTGCATTTCGGGAATGCGAAGTATTTTTAATAATTCAAAAGCGACAAAATCTTGCTCACCCTGGTATAACGCCGGGCCTCAAATTCTTTAGCCATGTTGTCATCTAGACATACCCGACAATGGATTTTGGTGGTTCAAAAAACAAGGGAAACGACAATTTGAGGAAGAATATTGATCATGGTGAGCAGATATCAAAAATATTGTCGTTGAAACGAATTTGATGGACGAGCGAGAAACAAGTGTCTTTCATCGGTGTACATTTTGTATTTTGTAGTGGAAATTAATTATCTGGAAAAACATTGATGAATTTGAATTAAAATATCAAATAGTTGTACTTATTCTATTGAATTATTTTATTTTGTTATGAATTATTGTTTTATTCTTTATATTTTTAATTTATAATTTTATTTTATATTTTAAGGTTAATTTATTTATATTATCTTTTTAAGTATATAATGCTATTTAATTTTATGTCAAATGAAGTATGGTATGTGAATACATTTTTGAAACTAATCATAGAGGAGAGTGGTGTACAATTTTTAGATCTTTACGGTTAAAGAAGGAAATAACACATATAAAACATAAACGCAATTATACAATATAGGTGCTTGTGGTAAACAATCTTTCAGGAGAAAAACTCCATTCCAAAGCCACCTAATGTAATATTCAGTAAAGTAAACATAGCTATAATATGACATAGTGAAATCATAAAAGGTTAATTACAAAACTAGGAAATGAAACCACCAAAAAAGTGGATCCCAAATATCTAGTCAAAGAACCAACACCCATATGTCAAAAAAGGTTCACATGCTAGAAATAACATAATATATACATTTCTCATAATTGTGGCATAATCTACTCACTAACTTAGATATTATTAGTTGTCTTTTTTATCTCTATTCATACATGCCTTATAATGTGTCATAACATTGATTGTAAGTTGATTGACAAGTGTATCTTCCTCTTAACTTTTTTCTATGTCCTATATAATTTTACATTTCTATAGTGGGAAGCCATAACTTTTGATTTGAGAGGAGAGATTGTGCCTCTATCTTTTGAATTATAAGGCTCAAATAGATCCTTTTCATAATAAATAAAAATCAGAAATTCATAATCTAAACATTAAGTGCAAGGTTGAGACACCTTTCCAAATATTCTCCTACTTGTTAGACACTTTCCAAGAGAAAAAGTCTATTGACATTATAAACTCATTGCTAGGGTATGAGAGAATCACTCATAACACAATCTGCACTTTTGTGCTCATTAATTTCATTAATATGTTTGCATTATTATACAAAGTGGCAATTTTCTCTAGCATCACCCTTGCATCATCTAATATGTCACAAAAAAGAAGGTACTAGACACCCATATGCTTCATTCTCATATTAAATGTTGATTTCCTTACTAGACACAAAAGAATTTACCATCACATAAAACTATAATATCTCAAAAAACTAACCCTACATTTAAATAGAATGTCCTATAATAGATGCATTCGTTAAAGAGTGAACATCTATGATGTACTCTTTTTTTGTATTAAATAAAGCATTAATAACTTGTCACTCACAAATCCAAATGATAACCACATTAAATATAGCGAAAATATATACATTAGTCGATATCTTGCTACAAACATCTCTAGCCTAATAGATCTATTAGAATATTAATGTTTACTTGGTAAAGGTTAATTTATTTGAATGTATGTATTTTCTTTTACTCTTTTATTAAGGAATATTAGTTTTGTCCTCCTTAAGAGGACGTTGACACATTGCACCCACATATTGCGAGTGGTGACATTCATAGAAATGGGAGTTACCTTGTAACTCCCCTCCTCATCTATTTAAGAGATGCTTCTCCTCTCATTCTTCACTTCATAGCATTGTAATTAGCATCTCTCTCTCTCTCTCTTTAGGCTTTGCTTTCATTCATGATACACAAGGGGTTTTTATTTTCTTTTCCCCTTTCAAAAGCTCCCATATCTCCTCTTCATGTTTGGGTGATTGCTCTAAAGTTTCTCTTCTATCTTAATAAATTTTACTTCAATCAATAACTTACTTGAATTTTTTTCATTGTAAAAACAAAAAATATACATTTTTATTATTTTATATATAACTTTAATGCAATTTATTTTCTTATTTTGTAAAATCTTTCACATCTGAGAGCTTGTGCACAGCTTTCACCTTACTTTTGTGGCTTCCTCTTGTTATCCCAATTTCTCTCTGCCCATTTCCAATCCACTGTGTGCTATCCTCTCCCTTGCATACTTTCAGTATTCTTAGCCTACAATAACAATTGGTTTATATGCTAAATCTCATCTTCCCATTTGTGTGCCTCCTAGTCCTTTCACCCACGCTACTCATCGTTTTCTTTCATTGTCTACAATCAAAATATTATTTCCAGTGCACTATTTGGCTCATTCTTCCTGCCAATGCAGTTGCTGTGTCTAAATTGCTCTGAGTGTAACGCTTCTATCTGAAACACGACATATCTTCTCTTTTTGTGCCATGGTTATCTAAGTTTTATTTTAATTTATAGTAACGTATCTCTGTTACTGTCGTGATTCTTATTCATGTTTTATTCTCAATCATTTTCATTCTCACGTGGCTTCCTTTAAAGTTCCTTTTAATAAAAGAAACTTTCTTGCTTTCCGTAAAGCTTTTTTCTAGTTTAAAAAAAACTTTTAAAAGTATTTTAATCAAGTATTTTTTTTTGGATACATATACATTTAGTTTTTTTTCTCTTATATAAAAAAGGAATTTTGTAAAAGTTATTTTTTTTTTTAATATAAAGTTTTTTTTTTAAGAGTTCCAAATCAAAAGGTTTTTCAATTTAAATTTATTATTAAAAATCTGAAAATAATTTTTTAATAAAATGTATTTATTTAAAAGAAATTTAATAAGTTTATAAAGTAAATTATTATTGAAGTTTGTTCACAAAAAGGGTATTTTATTTCAAATTTTCTAAGAAAATAAAGTTGTTTAAACAAAGAGAATTTTTTTTTTATCAAGCTAATCATTATTTGTTCAAGTTTTTGTGTAAGAATGTCTACTTTAATTTCAAAAATTAAATTAAATGGCAGTAATTATCATTCATGAAAAACACATATTTCATTTTTTTTTGTTTCAAGCACCTATTGGATGTTTCTATTGATAAAAACTTAGAGACAACTTCAACTGCACCTCAAGCTGACCACAATAGATGGAAGGCTTAAAATAAGGAAGCACTTGGTTTAATTGGTATTTCAATGGTTCTTGAATTCTATGTTCCCATTGAGAATTGTACAAAAGTATATGAAGCATGAAAAATATTAAAAACAACTTATGACAGTTCAAATGAATCCTAAAACATTTAGCTTCAAGATCAACTTGAAGACCTTGAGTATATGAATTTTAAAACCATGGATTAATTCTTATTAAACTTTGATTAGGTTATTAGCCAATTAAATGGTTTAGGAGTTAAGCTCGATTCGTCTCATTTAATTCATATTATTCTTAGAAGATGTCTTATCAATTTCATGAATTTATTAGTATAGCTAATGCTTAATTAGCTATTCCTTCTTTATCTGCTCAACTTACTTATGATATCTTTTGTACTTTATTATTTCATGAAGAAGCTAAATAAATTCAGTTTGGTACTCTTAAAGGTAGTGAACATGCTTTCATATCTAAGAATAGGCATCATTTTAATAATAATAATAATAATAATAATAATAATAATAATAATAATAAGAATACTTTTAGTAATCATTCTAAATTTTATAATACTAATATTAATGGTAACCAAAAGAACAATTCTTCTAAAATCCCCATAGAACTTATTGTGATAAAGATGGTAATTGGTCAAATACATGTTTTAACAAGCAAAATGGTAAAAATCCTATGACTCCAAATAATCATTCAAATAGCTCTAATCTTAAAAAGTTTAATAATAAAGGTAATCAATCCCATAGTGCTTTTACACATACTTATAATATTTATTAGCCTCTTGAGTGGAGTATTGATTCTGATGCATCTCAACATGTTACTTTTCATAAATAATTTTTTGATTTTATGCAACCCGACACTTCTAATGTTCATGTCCAACTTGCTCACAATTATAGTTGTAAAGTAGAAGCATTTGGTGATGTGAATGTACCTAATGGTAAATTACATGATGTTCTTTATGTTCCTGAATGAAAATCAAATTTTCTTTTTGCTGCTAATATTTGCCAAGATTAGAAGATTGAATTCTATAAGGATATGTGTTATATTATTGATCCAAAGAATAACCAACTTATTGCCAATGATAAAATGGATAATGATAAGTTATTCAAATTTTATGAGTTTTCTTATTCAAAGTATTCTTTTCTTACCACCATTGAGTTTAGAGTTTGGTATGAAACACTTGACCACATAAGTGATAATAATAATATTGCCTAGATGCAAAAATAAAATATGGTAGATGGATTTCCTAGTATTGTTCCTTCTAAACTTGTATGCACAGGATGCATGAGGGGTAAGATGCATAGGGAGCCCCTTTCACAAGGTATAAATCATGGAGGGAAAATCATAAATTAGACCTCATTCATAGGGACCTTTTGAAACCATGGAGAATCCCTTTATCCAAGGATCAAGGTATGCACTTACATTTATTGATCAATTTTCAAGAACTTGGATATATTTTCTTCAAAGTAAGGATCAACTTCGTGATGTTTTTACTGAATTTCTTATGTTTGTTGAAAAGGAATCTGGTTTTAAGATCAAAATACTTTTAACTAATAATGGTAAGGAATATGTGAATAAAGCATTTACTAATTATCTAAAATCTTTTGGTATTAGACACGATCTTACTGTTCCCTATGTTACTACTTATCAAGTTGCCATTAGTTTATGTATTCAAAGTCATACTATATATTCTAGTTGGTTAGCACTACCGAATCATGCAGTCGGTATAAACAGAGAAGTTGGTATGCATAGTCTAGTTGGTTACAGAAGAAAGCAGTCACATAACACAGTATACACCGAGCTATCTACCGAGTATCTTTTTGAGACTATCGAGCAGTAAAGTTAACACACCGAGTTGATATTCACAGAGTGAAATGTGTTACCAGATACATTGAACTTGGACATGCATATGAAAACGTGTTACAAGATCGAGGCACATCTAACCGTTATTACATTGGAAATTGCACTAGAAGATTGTGTATGATTACAAGGTCAATCTAACCAATGAAATATTTTGTTTAGTTATTCATTCGAGGAATCTTGTTTGTAAGATCGAAGCAATGAATTAGATCACCGTTTTATGAGATCTATTTATATAGCATGAGTTTAGAGTTAAAGGTGTGTGTGCATGCATGAAGGAAGACTGTTACGGAGACACAGAGGTCACCGAGAAGGTTTTCAGAGAATAGTTGAAGAACAGAGTAAATAGAAGGGTTTACTGAGTTACTATATGGGTTATTGAGGTATGCTATAAGCAAGGTAATCTTATTCTGAGCACATACAATCTGCTATAACATTTCAGATGTAAAGTTGTAGATGTTTGTAATGATTTTATTGTAATATTGTGAAGTTGAAAGAGAAACCTTTAACAGGGTAAAAGACTCTAACCAAGTCTATAAATTGTAAAGCCTCTAACCAGGTGCAGCATTCAGATTAAATGTTGTAAAATCCTTTAGCAAGGTAGATCTAACAGATCTTGTTACTCCTAACAGGGTAAGCTATTAGAAATAGCGAAATGTAGCTCTAACTGAGCATTTTTTATTATTGTAGTAGTGAATTTGTGGGTGCCATCACCACCACAGTTTTTCTCTCTAACCAAGAGTTTCTGCGTAACCAAAATATATGTGTTATGGAGTGAATCATGTATGATTATTATCTATTTGTCTTAACTTTATTTTATTTTACTGCACTATTTGGTTTATGCATAACAGTGAAGTTATTATTCAAGAAATGTTTTGGAGTACTGATTCACCCCTCCCCTGTCAGTATATTAGCTTTCCATATTGGGCCTAACAACTGGTATCAGAGCTTGAATCTTGGAAAAGGGTTTAACTACCTAAAGAGAAAGATCTTATCAATGGAAGGCTATAAAGAATCTTAGAGGATTATGTATCTGCAAGAAGAGCTGGATCATGCAAATCAAGTGATTGCAGACATGTAAAGGCAAATGCAAAAATATCTGAAAGTAAGAAGAAGATTATCTAATGACCTGCAGGATTCTCAAGAGTTAGTGGAACAAATTGAGACATCATCTAAGAACAGTATATCTGAAGAAACTGAAGAAATGATTGGAGTGTTGAAAGAAAAGAACAATGCATTGGCTGATCAAGTAAAAGAAATGAAAAGAGAACATGAACATTTCAATACACAAATGACTGAAAATCTAGATGCATTGAGGACAACAGAGGATAAAGCAAGAGATCTACAAAGAGAGAAACAACAACTTGAAGTCTTAGTATCTGATAAGAATGATGAAATCATAAGGCTGATTGGGATTCAACAAAATATGATAGATCAACTAAGTTATGCACATCATGAAGCAATTCTGAAGAATGATGAAAATCAAGCATTGAGACTTGAAGTATCAAGGTTGATCGATGAACTTGAAATAGAGAAGAAATCTAAAGAAGCATTGAAGAAGAGTTATGATGCATCAAAGATGTTGGATGAGCAACTAAATACAAGAAGACCCAACAAAGATGCAGGACTTGGTTACAAAGGAAAAGAATCAACCGATAAAGGAATTCATACTACCGAGAGAGGAGAATCATCAAAGCAAGCTGGAAAAAGGAACAACATCAAAAGGAAGAAGCCTATTTGGTACTACTATGGAAATCAAGGTCATACTGCCAACATATGCCAGATTAAAAAAGGTAAGCAACAAAATATCACTAAGTCCAATCGATATTGTTACAACTACAATAAATATGGTCACACATCTAATCAATGTAGGACAAAGTCTGTTAACAACTATTAGAAGGCAAAATTCAAAGGGTTTTGTAAAAACTACAATAGATATGGACATAGTACCAAGAAGTGCTGGGTTAAGCAAAAGAATTACATGTGGTCTACACACCGCGCAAATGCTAGAGGTTACTGAAATCACACAGATCCTTACTGACAATATGCAGTAGTACCATGGGGTTACAATACAAGGATATGGTGCAAATGTTGTGGAAGATATGGAAATATTAGTGCCAACTATTTTATAAGGTTTGGAATGAACAACCGAAGATCATGGAGAAATCCTGGTATGGCATGTTTTCATTGTCACAAAGCTGGACATTTAGCTGGAGATTTCAAAGATCAACCTAGAAGAGACACTGAAGAGATAAAAGAAAAATTTAAGATGATTTGGAAAAAGAAGGAAATCATGCTAGATGAAGAAAGTACCTTACCTACCGAGTTAGGTGCACCTATTCCAAATTAATCAGCAAAGGTATGAAGGGACTGCATTCTCTAAAGGTTAAATCATAATAGTTCCTATTCTATTATGTACAAAATTCAAAATCTGCATAGTTAAGATGCATTAGTAAGTTTGAAATTCTATCAAAAGTACTTTACAGGAAAACTGTCAAGTCGGTGTATATAGGAAGCCTGTCAAGTCGGTAAACAAAGGAAATTTGGTTACTCAGTTAAAACAGAAAAAGGAGTAAATCAGTTAAAGGCAAACCGAGTGCATTTAATGTTTTGACCTAACTCGCATGGAGCCCGATAAGGTATTTTGTGTACTTAAAGGTATTTTCGCGGTCATTTTCATTCACCAAGTTTTCAAGAGAGCAGAGTAGAGCGAATCAAGGTGATCAAACTTCATTCAGAGCGAATTTCAAGGTATTTACATAAAATCTCATCACACTGTTAAGTTGGTTTCCGATCTTGTCAAATTGCTATTATCTATCGAGTGTGAAGCGTCAGTCCTTTGTAAACCGTCAAACCCTAAGGATAGTTTGCTAAGTTTTTACCTGAAATCTACAAATGGTGCCCAAGATCCAAGATCCCGTAGTTGTCAAGAATGTGGAGAAGCCCTCACTGAAGTACTCTTTGACTCCTAAAGTCGCCTCTGAATCGGATGACAAAACTGCATTTTCACTCATCCCCGATCGAGTCTTGTTAGTCGAAGATGTTAGATTCTTCACCAAATGTCATGTTGAAGAACTCAGTCATGTTGAGATTAGTGACACATATGATGAAATTTTTACTGATGGCAAACTGGATAGTAACTATGAGCATATCAGAATCAAGGGATTAACTGAAGCCCTAGTCTATCCCTGTGTGTTCAAAGCCCAATGGGTTAAGTTTGTCTTGAGCATAGTACATGATGATTTTATGTGACTAGGAGAGCAACCATTCAAAATCACTAAGGAAATAATTCATCTGATCATCGGGTATCCTATCTATGATCATGTACGAGCATAGAAAATGATATCACAGAAGGAGTTAATCAGTCTAACTGGAGTAGAATCTGATTACCGAGGACTGAAACTGAATAATATCACCAATGCAAAACTTAAATTTGCAATTAGAGTAATTGGTTACTGTTTCTTCCAATCTGCAAGGGAAAACAGTGTTCCATGTGTAGCAGTTGACTTAGGCTATAAAATAGTGAAAAAGGGAATGAAAGTAGATTTGTGTGAAGTGTTATTGAAGAACTTGTTTGAGAACCTGAACACAATAAGGAAGCCAAAGAAGAACAACTCGGCAAACACACTTAAATTTGGTTCACTTCTTGTAAGCATGTTTTTCTACTTTGAGAAGTTCTTTCCCTCAGTCGGTAAAGTAGTTTGGGAGCTACACCGACCTATCACCCATGAAATCAATGATTTTATCACGAAATTGGGAGATAATTTTAATGATATCATGGATGACTATTTCAGCAAATTTCAAGAGAAGATGCACAATAGGTACCAGATTTCACCATAGCTGGTAGAGAAATATAAGGATGATATATGTTTTGAGGTAGACACCGATTATTGTTATGTGAATGCTATAGAGCCAAGGACTCAATCTTTGCCACCAATGGGTTATGAGATTGACTATGATATCACACAACAACAAATTTATGCCTATCTTTCACTACCAAGGCATGCTACCAAATGAAGGTATGGAACTTATGAAGAAGTTAAGGAAAAGGTGAAAATTAGCATTGTAGTACCTAAAGTTACAAGAAAGGCTACAAAGATGATAAAGGTTTTATCTGAGAAATTTAGAGAAGAATCCTCCTCTACACCTGTCAAAGGCACTCTTGCCATTACCGAAGAGGAATCCGAAGCTCAAGAGGCAGCAATAACATTAAGTACTGAGTTGCCTAAGGGTAAAGTTTTGAAAAGAAAGAAACAGAACATTTCAAAGGCCCTACCGACTCCACCAACAAAGAGACCTAACACTAGAGCATCAACTGCATCACCGAGTAAGAGACAAAATAATGTTACTGCACCCAAGGTAACCAAGACCTACAAGAAATCTACTCGAAGACTCATTCTGGCAAAAGAGTCTAGTGATACAGAGTCCAATGATGCAAACAAATTTCAAATTGTGAAAAGAAAGAAGGTAAATATTCATAGTGTTGAAAATTTTTGTGCCAATCTTAAAGAATATGGTGGATTTGTAGGATTTAAATATGTCAAGTATGAGACTAGGAATAATGATGAGAAGCGACAAATTGAAGAAGCTGTCATTTGTACACTTCTAAAGTTTCGGCTAGCTCCATTAGAACTAGTAAAGTCACTTCCAAGTGAATTATACTTACATATTGATAACAGATGGAAATATGCAATGGACTCAGAGAAACAAATAAGAGAAAGAAGTCTAGTCCATCTATTTCTTGATATGTCTGTAGAAGAAATTAAGGAGCATTTGACAACATACAATTCTAAATTTCTTGTCAAACAAAGAGCCTTAAAATTGATGAATGGGCTATACATTGATGTGGAAAAGGAGACAAAAGCTAAATGGCAGGAAATCTTCAAACTAAAGGACGTCGGTGAACAATCTCAAGTTGAAATTGTTGATGTCACCGAGAAAGATCCTGATGTCACCGAGCAAGGTCCTGATGCTACCAAGCAAGACCCGGCTAACACTATTCAAATTGATTAAGATGTCAAGGATGTAGAAGCACCAGAGTAGGAAATGATTAAAGGCACTACCTATGCAAAACTTGTGTCTAGTGAATTTGTCTTAGAACAAGTTCAGCCTTATCCGTCGGTCAAGCCACTTGTCTCTACCAAAGCTCCTAAGGATATAGAACAAGGCACCGAAGGTCACAAGTCTAAAGCAGTAGAAGATACATCTAAAGATCAGACATCTCAAGTACCATCAAGGACTAAAAAAGTTACAGCTGAGACACCTAGTACCGAGACACCCAAGGACACCACAATGGCTACAGGAACTGACCAAAGTGTTGCATCTACTGAGCAACCTACCGAGGGTCAACAAGCCTCACAAGCACTTGTATTGGTACAACCGACCAAGGGTAAAGAGAAGAAGGTGAGAAAGCATAGTTTCAAAGTTGATTTAACTAAACCAATAGTGTTGCCCAATGTGGATATCTCAAAATTAAAAGGGCAAGCACTTATTGATTTCGGTGAACTATGCAAAGCAAAGGCCAAACAAGAAAAACAATTGGCTATTCAAAAGAAGAATAAAGTACTACAGAAGGTAAAGACACTACTAACAGATATGCTACCTTCAGCAATAGTGTCAACCAATGCAGCCATCCACATTCAACTAGATGAACTCCTTACTCAAATAGAAACATCTGGAGTTGATGCATCTAAGTACTTGGGCAAGCTAAAAGATAAAGAGCTTACTGCAAAGATGATAGAAGAGGTACAAAAAGCTCTCGCTATAGGGAAAGTAAAGCTTGTCAAATTCATTGCTGAGTTGTCCCCTCAACTCAAGCATATTCTTTATTTATTTCAAAAACTTTGCACATTTTCCTTATTCATTAAAGATATCAAGAATAAAACTGATGCAATTGAGAAAGAGATCACCGATCTCTCAACTAAGTTGACCACCAAGCCCAATTCTGTTCAGAATTTTTATACCAAGCTTCAACAACTCATGGCTCAACAGTTAGAACTCAGAGATGAAGAGCATAAGATCACGATGGATATAATGACCCTTCAGACATTATTCCTTCCTCATCTCTCACCAGTTCAAGAGCAGATTAACTGAGCTACACACCTATCAACTACACAAGAGGGAAGCACTCTTGATAGCTTAATATCACTATTGGCTGATATTCAAGCACAAAATTCTTTAATGGAAAGTGTAAAGGATGCACTCTCAGTCACCCTCACCGATGCCCGGAACAAGTATAAATCTATTTTTGATCAGTTACCGCCCCCGGATGGAAATTAATTTTTTGATGTTTGCCAAAAAGGGGGAGTAACACTACATGGGGGAGTAATACCAGAAAAAGGGGGAGTATTACTATATTTGGAGAGTGACATAGTTTTGGTAATACAGTTTTGAGTATTGCATACAAGGGGAATATACCGAGCAGAATATACAGAGCACACAAGCACATAACAGAACCGAGCATACAAAATCAAAGTTATATATAGAATAATGATAAGGGGAGTATATCTGCATTGGCTATTGTATATATTGTCAAGTGTAGTCATTTTGCAAAGTATATAGATTTTTGAGTTATGACTTTGAAAGTAGTTTTTGTCAAACATCTCAACTAATGTCAAACGGGGAGATTGTTACTACTTATCAAGTTGCCATTAGTTTTTGTATTCAAAGTCATACTATATATTCTAGTTGGTTATCACTACCAAATCATGTAGTCAGTATAAACAAAGAAGTTGGTATGCACAGTCTAGTCGGTTATAGAAGAAAGCAATCACATAACGCAATATACACCGAGTTGTCTACCAAGTATCTTTTTGAGACTACCGAGCAGTAAAGTTTACACACCGAGTTGATATTCACTGAGTGAAACATGTTACCAGATACATTGAACCTGGACATGCATATGAAAATGTGTTACAAGATCGAGGCACATCTAACCGTTATTACATTGGAAAATGCACTAGAAGATTGCATATGATTACAAGGTCAATCTGAAATATTTTGTTTAGTTATTCATTTGAGGAATCTTGTTTGTAAGATCGAAGCAATGAATTGGATCACTGTTTTATGAGATCTATTTATATAGCATGAGTTTAGAGTTAAAGGTGTGTGTGCATGCATGAAGGAAGACTGTTACAGAGACACAGAGGTCACCGAGAAGGTTTTTAGAGAACAGTTGAAGAACAGATTAAACAGAAGGGTTTACCGAGTTACTATATGGGTTACCGAGGTATGCTATAAGCAAGGTAATCTTATTCTGAGCACATAGAATCTGCTATAACATTTCAGATGTAAAGTTACAGATCTTTGTAATGATTTTATTGTAATATTGTGAAGTTGAAAGAGAAACCTTTAACAGGGTAAAACACTCTAACCAAGTCTATAAATTGTAAAGCCTCTAACTAGGTGCAACATTCAGATTAAATGTTGTAAAATCCTTTAGCAAGGTAGATCTAACAGATCTTGTTACTCCTAACAAGGTAAGCTATCAGAAATAGCTAAATGTATCTCTAACTGAGCATTCTTTATTATTGCAGTAGTGAAGTTGTGGGTGCCATCCCCACTGCAGTTTTTCTCTCTAACCAAGAGTTTCTGCGTAACCAAAATATATGTGTTATGGAGTGAATCATGTATGATTGTTATCTGTTTGTCTTAACTTTATTTTATGTTACTGCACTATTCGGTTTATGCATAACAGTAAAGTTATTATTCAAGAAATGTTTTGGAGTACTGATTCACCCCTCCCCTCTGAGTACATTAGCTTTCCATATTGTGCCTAACACCCTATACACCTAAACAAAATGGTGTAGTGGAAATGAATCTTTGAACCATTGTTGAAATATCTAGATGTTTATTATATGCTAAGAATATGGATTATAAATTTTTGGTTGAAGCTACATGGCTTGTGCTACTTATCTCATTAATAGAAATTTTAGCAAACCTTGAAAGGATATAAATCTTAAAGAGGCTTGATCCAATAGGACACCTAATCTTAATAATTTAAGGTTTTTTGGTTCAATTTCTTATATTCATAAACCTAAACAAAAAAGAAAAAAAATATATTCTAAATCTTCTCCTTATATATTAGTTGGGTATGATGAGAATTCTAAAGCATATAGAGTTTACAATCCTATCACTAAAAAAGTCAAAGTTACTACAGATATTTGTATTGCTGATAATGGTATTCATGATTGTTCTAAAGTGTAGGATAATAAATTTTCTCAAAGTAAAGTTGTGGTTGTGGAAGACCAACCTCTTTCTCTAAAACCTACTCCTTATGCATTTATTTCTTCCGGTGATAGCGATGATTATCATAATAATTATACTCCTAATAATTGTTCTTCTAGTGATGATTCTATTAAATCTCAAAGAAATCCCAAGTGGTTTAAAACTTTGATTAAAAAACTGATGATTATTTAGCTAGAATGGTAAAACTTGAGACTAGAAGACAAAATTATTTCAATTAAGATTTTATGTTTACTATTATGAATTCAAATGATCCTAATTCTTTTGAGAAAACTAAAAATAAACCCCATAAAGAAAAAAACTATTCAAGAAGAATATTATACTTTGCTTGTTAATTAAACTTGGGATTTAGTTCCTTTACCTCAAGGTAAAAATCTTGTTTCTTGTGAATGGTTATATAAAACTAAGTTCAATAGAAATATGATGTTAGTAAGTTTAAAGCTATATTAGTTGATAGGGGATTCTTTAAAATTGAAGGCTTAGATTACAATGAAATTGTTGCTCCTATAGATGAAATGGTTACTATCAAAATAGTTCTTGGTTTAGCTTCTAATATGCATTGGCCTATTCATCAAATGGCTATTAAAATTGCTTTTCTATTTGGTGATTTACATGAGAAAATTTATGTGTCTTAACCTCCAAGTTTTGTTAGGGAAGGTAATGAATATTTAGTTTGCAAGTTAAAGAAATCAATTTATGGTTTAAAATAGTCTCCTAGAGAATGCTATTCTAAGATAAATGCATTATTTATTTCTCAAGGTTTCATTAGAAGAAAAAATTATTGAAATTTATAAATTAAACATAGTAAAAATGATATTGTTATTATCATTTTATATGTAGTTGATTTAATTCTAGCTTCAAGCTGCAATAATTTGATTTCTAAAATTAAGTTTCAACTTGATCAAGATTTTTAAATGATAGATTTAGGACTTTTACATTATTTTTTGGGAATGCAATTTTGGCAAACACCTCAAGAAATTTGTCTATCTCAAAGTAAATATGCTCAAGATCTTTTAGACAAGTTTAACATGAATGTTGTTGATCATGTTTCTACTCCTTGTAAATTAGGAACAAAGTTAATGCTTCATATGCAAATTCCATTTGTTGATGCTACTTTATATAGACAACTATTTGGAAGTTTATATTATTTAACTCTTACTAGACTATATATTGCTTATAGTATATGTTTGTTTTCAAGATTTATGTCTAAACCTCAATAAACTCACTTTAAAACTGCAAAAAGAATATTGAGATATATTAAAGCAACTATTAATGTTGATTTATTTTATGATGCAAATTGTAATTTTATTTTAAGAGTATTTTACTGATTTAGATCTATGGGGAGATCCCAATTATGGGAAATCTACTTGTGGATAATTTTTTCTCTGTTGGTTCAGGTGCAATTTCTTGGAATAGTAAAAAATAACAATATACTTGTCTTGGTTCCACAAAATCTAAGTATAAAGCTTGTACTAATGCATCTAAAGAATCTCTTTAGCTACAAAGATTACTTGAAGACTTGGGGCTACATCAAAAAGATCCAAAACCTTTCTATTGTGATAATCAAAGTACCATTTCCTTGGAAAAGAATCCTATCTTCCGTGCAAGGACTAAGAATGTGGCTCTTCAACATCACTTCAATAGGGAACAAAATGAAGACAAGAAATTTTCTCTTCTCTATTGAAAAGGAGAAGATAAATTTGATGATATTCTAACAAATCCACTTTGTAAAGAGAAGTTCAAATTTCATTGTGAAAATCTTGGTTTGCAACCCATTAAAGGGTTTGATGTATAATCCCTAAGTAAGGATTAAGGGGGGTTGTTATAATATTAATATTTACTTTATAAAAGTTAATTTATTTATTTGGATGTATGCATTTTCTTTTATTCCTTTATTAAGGAATGTTAGTTTTGTCCTCCTTAAGAGGATGCTAATACATTGCACCGACATATTGTGAATGGTGGGATTTATAGAAATGGGAGTTATTTTGTAACTCCTCTCATCATCTCTATTTAAGAGATGCTTCTCCTCTCATTCTTTACTTCATTAAATTGTAATAATATTCTCTGTCTCTCTCTCTCTCTAAACTTTGCCTTCATTCATAATACACAAGGGGTTTTTCTTTGCTTTTACCCTTTCAAAAGCTCTAACATCTTCATGTTTGTGTGATTTCTCTCAAATGTTTCTTCTATATTGGTAAAATTTACTTCAATCAATAACTTGGATTTTCATTTTATTTCTTTCTCTTTCTATTAATTTCAAGATCTAAATCACTAATCTATGAATAATAACTGAGTGTTGACCCCTTGTAATATTATCTTCATTATAAATTGAGTAATTAGAGGCATTCCACAAATATGTAAATATCCTCTTCACTAGATTTTAATATACTCATTGAAGAAAAACCATTAAGTGACTATAGATTCTTATTTCTTTAAAAATGTATAGTATTGTGAATAACATAGTGACATTTTGAGAAAATTGAGCAGGTCATTATTCCCAAAAGATGCATCTATTTAAGAAATCGATACCATCTTAGTTAAGGACCTAATAGTAGGTTATTAAATCAAGTTATAAATCTTAAGGGAAGGCATTGGAAATGTTCAAATACTATCCCTCCTAGTATTACCCAAGGGGATTCAAACCTATGACCCCACTTTGATACCACTTGTAGGGAGTTGAATTGACCATTTATCTCAAAAGGTTCATATGTTTAGGAAACCACTACTATCACATTTAATGATCTCATGGGAGGTAGATAAACCATGTCATGAATCTTGATGGGAGATGTTGGACACATTCCAAAAATGTTAAGTTCCCAATAGCACTAGCAAAAACTAATTTGGTCATATCATCTATTCTAATAAGAGAATTAAGACAATACTTAATTGATAACATAGTCCATACTAACATATAAACACTAATGGTATATATATTACATGTTGAATCTCTTTAAGATTGAGTTGAAATTCTTAAATTAGCCAATCCAAATATTGTTATCTCTATGTCTTTTAATAAAATCCCCCAGATGAATTTGGCTACCAATTACTCCTTCACAAGTGATCCTAGAAAGTGAGACTTTAATTCATAACTCATACTCTTCCTATTACTAGAAATAGCATATCATATAATAATAATAAATAAATAATTATACACATTATAATACCTATGATGATCAAATTTGGACTTCATTTATCCAAATCCTAGAAAAAGAAAAAAATAATGTGATGGTACTACATCCTATTATTGAATTGGTTGAATGGACCAAAATATTGAGAGGGGGTTGAATCAGTATTCCCACTCTTCGAAAACTTTTACTAATATATTAACCTTAACAATTAATCTCATCAACATGAAAAAACAAATGCAGAATAAACAAAGTACACAACCACAAATTGAACACTAGATTTTATTCCTGGAAAACCCAAATGGGAAAACCATAGAGAGTGTTAATACTCAAGATATTTTAACTAGTTATATGGTGTTTACAAAATAGATGGCTCACTACCAAAATGCTTACTGTAATAGAATAAATTAAATGAAAAAAATTCCATCTCCTAATACATTGAGGTTAGTTCCAAGTTAAGCTCAGATAACAACTCAAGAAACTCACAACAAATCTGGTAATAGATCACTACACCACTATCCATAATTGCCTGCAACAAGTCCAGTAAGGGATCACTTCAACACTATTATTGTACTATGCTAATATAATTACTTGCAGCAGATCAGGTAAAGGATTACTACAACACTGTTAGCACTCTAACTCTTCTTCACACGCATTCACTCATATACTGCTCACATTGTATACTTCTTACACTGCTACACATCATAAACATACTCTAATAAATATAACACAAACATATACTTTCTCATTCCTCAAAATTTTATTTTCATCTACACATCTACTATATATATACCAATAAGCTCATACATTGAGATAATATGTTAGACAAGTACAAATGGTTTACATAATAATACACTCCTCTCATCAGCACATTATCCAAAATATGCCTCAACCCAAAAATAAGATAATAGGGTCAGCGTACAACATCATTTTACACGTTTCAATCACAAACTTCATTTACCAAAATGTATGCCTTAATTACTAGAATAAAACAAGGGTCTACCAAATCTGAGGATACAAACCCATAAGCACAAAATCCAAGAACAATCACTCACAAATTATTGAACATAAAGAATGATGCAATATAATCATTAAGATAGCAATACAAACTGATACATGATATAGCCAATATGACTAATATGACTAATATAATGATACTAGATCTAGATACAAATGATGATAAATAAAGCATAAGGTTTTAGAGAAGAGAATATTCTCCAAATGACTCCAGTAGATCATGTGTGCCTTACTGCTTCATATCACATACATACCTATCTTCCATTGTTGCTCCACATGCCACATTTGTTCCAAACTGGATTACCAAGCTTAACATCAATGATAACATTCAAATAAATCATACAATCCCCCCCTTTGTCATTAATGGTGAAACATCTGAAAAGCGTATCTGTAGATAACTTGCCATTACTCATATATCTCCATAACTCTACCTTTATCCTTATTTCTCCACTTACCTTTCTCCCACTTTGACATCAAGGACAAAGGTGCCTTTGATTAAATTGATAAGAAAGAAAAATAAATGCATTCAATTACATAAAGAATGTCAAAATTGTATGTCAACTGAAAATATTCTTAATTTATTTTCTTCTGAAATACCTGCTTGTATTTCTCCTTAACCTACAACAAGGAGATCCTTCCAGGAATAAATAACCAATTTAATGCTAATATATAAACTTCTCCACTCCACCAACACATCAACAACATGAGAAAAACTACCCAAAATAGATAGATTCAGCTCATACTCAATTGTATGACCAAGTAATGCTAAAAAGTGTTCGAGTTTAGCTTCAACCATTTCCTTAAAATTCCAAAAATTAATCAAATAATCTTCCCTATATCTTTGCAAAAACAACAACTCAGCCTATGAGGACTTTACCTTTTTCCTTTTCTCTCCATCTTTGCTGCCCAAAAATTCAAATGACTTACCAATAAAAATATTTTCATCTTCAACAGTTTCAATTTTTTCTTTATGCTTCACCTTAGTAGTTGGCCATGAAAGAAAATATCTCTAAACTTTGATGGCACTGTTGTTCAATCTCTCATCTCACTTATGCATATGGATAAAGTCTTCCTAGCATCTTCACATTTTTCCAAAATTTCATGCATGTTATCAGCTTCTTCTCCTTAATCTTATTTTTCCTCGTCTGCAACATCCAATTCTTCCTTAATCATAGGGTATTCTGGAGCATCCAACTCAATGTCTTCTTCTTGTTTTTGCTCTTTCTATTTTTTCTTAGGTTCTGGAGAACTAAAGGATACAATCTCCTTTCTCTTCTTCTTTTTAGAGGCTAGACTCTCCTTAGCTAAACTGGTAGTAGGGGATACCAGATCGATACTCCACATATCTAGAGATTTGAAATAAACATAGCAAGATTCTTCTCCCTTATCCAACACATTAAGATATTGAAAGATCTACCTAGCAACCAGGACATGAGATTCACAAAACACATTTTCCTTAGCCGGTAGAAATCCCATATAATACATAGCCAAGAACATAAGTAATGATCCAAACCGAAAGGGGTAATCTTGATCTTTTGTCATTCTAATACTTTCTAATAATTGATTCTTTAACAATTCACACAAATCAAATACAACATCTTCTATAGTAATCATGTGTGCAACATATATAACAATATTTGAATCAGAACCTTCCCTATTTTTAAAATAAATCTTATAGGATATACCATATGCAACATACCTCACTAAAAGATTAAAGATTTTGTTGATCAACAACACTCTCTGATCACCCATGTTACACTGGTTAAAGTTTCAACTTTCTTGTTCTTTACTATGTTCTTAACTGGTAGACTCCCATTATTGCATAATCCAATAATAGCCGAGATAATGTCCTTCATGATCAGATAGTGTTTATCCAACATGATACAATCATTTTGCACATAAATCAAAATTAACTTGATCACATCCTCATTGTCAAACCACAATAATTCACTCAATAAATCTATTTTTTTATGTCCTAACTCCTTCAACTTCTACAAATCCGCTTCACTTAAACTCATTTCCATTTAATCAATCTTCTCTATGTCAAAATCATCTGGTTGTACCTTTCCCAAAGATTGAAACCTTCCACTACTTGATTCCCTGACAATCATCTTCAATTAGATGCTTGCTCTGCTTCTCTACTCTTTACTCTTTAATTGATGCACCTTCTTTTTAAACAATTCATTTTTCCATAATGATGAAAATGATCTCAAATTCCTAGATTTAGCTTACCAAATCCTTCTATGGTTTTTCTGCCAAAAAGTGTCTTGTCAATGATGTCTGCACAAACATTGAATTTCCTAATTGCATCTCAAACACAGTCATGTCAGACAGATGACATGAACTAACGTAGAAGAGGGGACTAAAATATTTTCCTCAAGAAAACTTCCCCTGAGCCAAAGCAATAAGCTCAGTTAATGGAGGAAGAGGTGCTTGCATTGGATTTTGGTACACCAGGCTTCCTCTCATTATTCACTTCCTTGTTTCTTCATACTATGAATTCCTTTTTCTTTGATTCACTAGTCTTTATCATATTCTTTTCTATAGACTTCTCCATAACAAATTCATTTCTACACTAATTAGCATAATGTTTGGATTTCTTGTACTTCTAATAATTAATGTTCCTTTGTATTGGATATTCTGAATGTGGTCTAGATCTACACTAATTAGACTTTTGGCCATAACCATTGCATATATGACAATATCCATGAAAGTTACTATTCCCCTTATTTTCTCCAACTGGGTTATCATTTTAAGTCACAACATGATTTCTACAATAATTTTTTTTGTGACCAAACTTCTTGCAATTGTAACATTGAATGCTTCTATAGTATGCAACTTTATGACCAAATTTATTGCATTGAAAACAATAACCATTTAATAATGGGTACCTTTGTAGATTTAGTGTTGAATTGGTAGTCTCCTTTCTATAGATCTCTAATTCATGGTTTTAATTGCATCTTTAGGTTTCTTCTATGCTTGTACCTTCACTTATTTTCTTTTTCCTTTGTCATTCTAATTTAAACATTCACCGATTTGAAATCCTAGTCTAGTCTTGTCTAGGTGATTTGTTTTCATGTTAATCAAGTTTTCTAAAAGTTTTTGCTTTCAAGAACCTTACTTTTTGCCTTCAACTTCTTCACTTCTTGTTCCATCTTCTTGCATTATTCAATCTTCAACTTGTTTGATTATTTTAGGGTTTCTTCGATCTTGTTCTTATCTTCAACCTTCTGTATCAAATCTTTAATGGTTTCATTTGCCTACTTCAACTGATTTTTAAATTTCATATATCTCAACTTGAACTTCTGAATCTATCCTCGTAGCATCATTACACACCCATTTGCCTCTTTGATATTTTCTTTCAATTCCTCATTCTTTGATTCCACACTCTCTAGACCTTCAAGAGATATTTGTAATTCTTCATTCGAATTATATTCTTTAATCATACTCAGTGGTGCCATGATTCAACCAATAGGGATCTCCCTCAAGTAGTTATGCTATCAAATAAGGGACCAATCTATAATACTAATTGTTGAATCAGTTAAATTGACCAAAATACTAAGAGTGCGTGGGGGGGTTGAATAAGTATTCCCACACTTTTAGAACTTTTATTGATATATTAACCTTAACATTTAATCTATTCAACATGAAACAAAAAAATACATAATAAACAAATAACACAACTGTAAATTGAACACCAGATTTTATATGTGAAAAATCCAAATGGGAAAAACAATGAAGAGTGTTAACTCTCAAGATAATATAACTAGTTATATGGTGTTTACAAAATGGGTTGCTCACTATTAGATGTCTCATTGCCAAATTACAAAGCAACTCACTATTGAAATGCTCACTACAATAGAAAGTAAATGAACTAAAGAAAACTACATCTCCTAATGCATGAGTTTAGTTCCAAATTAAGCTCAAATAACAAATAACAAAACTCATAGTAGATCTAGTAATGGTTCACTGCACCATTGTCTGTAATTTCCCATAGCAAGTCTAGTAAGGGATCACTACACCATTGTGATTGTACTCTACTAATCCAACTACTCATAGAAGATCTAGTACAGGATTACTACAACACTATATACGCTCTAACTCTTCTTCACACACCTTTGTTCATATGTTGCTCACACTATATACTGCTTGCATACTAACTCTATCACATGCACACTTCTTACTCTGCTACACATCACAAACATAATCCTCTGAATACCACACACACATATACTCTCTCATTCCTCATACTCTTTTTTTCATCCATGCATCTACTATATGTATATATATCAGTAAGCTCATACACCGAGAAATATGTCAGCCAAGCACAAATGGTTTACACAATAAGGCATTGCTTGGACCAACACATTATCCAAAATGTGCCTCGACCAAAAAATAGGATAACCAAATTGGCCTATATCATCCTTTTACATGTTTCCTTCATAGACTTCATTTACCGAAACATATGCCTTAATTACCGAAACAAAACAAGGGTCTACAAAACTTAAGGATACGAACCCATAAGCACAAACTCCAAGAACAATAACTCACAAATTGCAGAAGATAAAGCATGATGCCATATCATCATTCATAACAAAATACAAACTAATGCATGATAAAACCAATATGACTAATATAACTGATACAAGAACTAGATACAAACTATGATAAGAAAACACAAGACTCTAGAGTAGAGAATATTTAAAAAATGACTCTAGTAGATAGTGTGTGCCTTACTTCTTCATATCATGTACATACCTATCTTCCATTGTTGCTCAATATACAACATTCGGTCCAAACCATATTACTAGGTTTGATGTCAAAGACAACTTTCACACAAATCTAACACCTATTAGATTACTTAATATAATAACAAAAAAACTTAACTTACAAACTTAATTTCCTCTTCCATTTTTAATCAAATTCTAATATTGTTATGTATTATTGTATTTCACCAAATGAAAATAATAAAAAGTTTTACTCACGTGTATATACTTAACCTCATCATCAAATTTTGTATTGCAAAAGATACAAATGATGAATGAATGTTAGTTTAGCAATTGGGGAGAAAATCTCACCATAATCAATTCCCTCAACTTAAGAATATTTCTTTACAACTAACCTCACATCAAATTTATCAACATTGCTATGCTATTTGATATTTATTTTGAGTTTTAATTTTTGTCTAATGGGTTTACATCTATTAGAAAAAGGTTTTAGATCACATTTTCCATTTGACTTTAATGCAATTATCTCTTTGATCATCACTAATATATATATATATATATATATATATATATATATATATATATTTTTAAAGTTTATTAGTGTTAGTAAGAAAATAAATATACACCTCTAGTTAGATGTATAATTGTTTTTGCTAGTGTGAATGAGGTTATTTCATATATACTTATTTCTGGGAACCCATTCACATGTTAAGTTTACTTAGGTCCTAGCTTGCATCTTGAGTTAGGTTTCATTATCCTATTTTAGTTGTTGGAAATTTGGAGGAATTAATTTTGTGTTGCATTGATGTTTGTCATTGATGTCAACACTAGTTGTTTTGGTTGTCTACTAGATCCTGGTGGAGTAGTTTGTTTGTGATGTTGATCAGGAGATTGGTCTCCGACATTCTCTGGTATGTTTCGGTAGTTGGAATTGGTTTAGATTGGTTATTCATGTGTTCTTGATGTGTATCACATTTAGTTGGTTTGGGATTTGATGATCTGAATGCTATCATTTGTTCTAGTAAGCCTTTTGGTTACCGATAAGGGTTTTACCGTTAGAGCTTTATTGACGATCTTTTGATGGATTTTATAAGTGGTGTTGGTGTGGCTTCTAGAAGGTTATCAGGATGCTGATTGTTATCATGTTCGTGTTCCTATTGATTGGTGATGTTGCATTTTGCACCAGACCTAATGTTATCTTCCCACTATTATGGACCGGTTTTTGTAACATGTTGGTGGATGCTCCTGATGCATTACTAATTGGAGTTATTGATTGGTTTATGTTGTTTTGGCCCTAGGCTAACTTGGATTATCATTAGATTTCAGGTTCACATTATGGATTTATTGTATTATCTTTTTGGTGGCTGACCTAATTGTTTAGGTCTCGAGTTGGTATAAATATGATGTAAGACCTCTTTGTAGATCATGTCATGGGATGGGATTATGGTTATGAGATTATCTATGTTAGACAGTTCAAATAACTAGAAGTTAACTGGGAGGGGGCGTGAATCAGTTGTCAGAGATTACGAGAACATTTAGAAATTAATGTTGGAATCCAAGAACACTAAGAGGGGGGGTGAATCAATGTTCTACCAGAATGATCAATTTTAACCTTATTAAAACATGCATACACCAACCGTTATACCGGTACATATAGAATTGAAAGAAGTAAAGAAACAAATAAGCCAATCACATAAATGAATACCATAACACACAGAGTATACATGGAAAACCTTAAAGAGGAAAAACCACGATGGGATTTGTGACCCACGATATCAATCCACTGGCCATATGAAGAGATATTACAATATATAAGGGCCTACACTTGTAGGAAGGCTTATAGCCTAGAGCACACTACTCAATAACAAAAGGAGCCTCACTAACTACATACAAATCCAAACTACAATCCGTAGAAATAATTGAACTGTAGAGATAGAATCTTCTATGCCTAAACTTAGTTCTGGTTAAGCTTTGTCTATTCCAATCTGAAACCCTAAACCCTTACGGGAATAACCCTTTACAAAAATATCCTCACATACATAATCTCTCTCATATATTTCACATCTCCTTCATTATTTCCTTCCCTAATCATATTACAAAATGATCTAACCAACTGACCTATATACCCTTTATAATTCAACATGCCTTATGTCGGCTTACAAAGATAATTACAATATCAATATACATGTCGGCTAGATAGCATAAATACATGAATATCAAAAATAATTTCTGACACCAGATCCAAAAGATGTCAGCCTTGAATACCGATAACCTGATTCTAAACCTGCATTGTTGGTATCCAAAGAATTCCTTTCAATTTGCTAGTGCTAGTGTCGGTGCCGGTGAAGTGTCTCCTGGTACACAACTAACCCAAAATATGAAGCCAGAATAAGATTTTATGTTGCCATCAATGTAGTATCCCTACTTGTTTGAACTCATTAGAATCATATTTTATTATTGTTTATTTTCAGTGGATACATTAGCATGATATGTTATTCAGATTTGTATGACATTATGCTTTATTTGGAGATGAGATGTATAATTTATTTGCAGTATTTCAGTATTTGTGATTTATGGCATTTTATGGATTATTGCTATGTACTGACATTTTACTTTATCCATGCAATGTGTAATTATATGTTGTGTGTTTGTGAGTGTATTGGATGCAAGGAGACGATTTTCCTTCACTCATTTCGATGAGACAGGGAACGTCGCGATTCTCCTTCATTAGTGTGTATGCCATGTTTTCTATATTGTATATATATGCATGTGTGGTTTAGTGATGCAAGATATTGTAGGTACAAGTACCAAGTAGGTACGGGGTATCGTCTCCACCTGGCTTCACAGGTCTGAGCGTGCCTTATATTTTTTGATGGAAGTGGAGGAGATAGTAGTTGACCCTATTTTTACTCAGTTACACTCGTATGAGTGTCGTCAGTTGGTCGTCTTGTCAGTTAGTTCGATCTTCGTATTTTGTCATTTTATCTTTTATGGGTAATTGCTTGAGAGTTGTTTAATTTGAGTGTTTTTAGTGGATTTAAATAATTATTTAATTAAGTTTATGGATGTATCTCATAGTTGTATTGTTTATGCATTGAGATTATAAATTTAGTTAATTAAAAGAAATTATTAAATTAAGTTGCAAGCTGCATGATATTAGAAATATATTTTATTTAAATTTTAGTGGAAAAATAAATTAGATTAATTATATTTATTGTTTCCTAGAATTTTAAATAAATAAATAAATAAAAGGATAAATAAATAAATAAATAAAAGAATAAATAAATAAATAAATAAATAAAAGAATAATTAAATAAAAGAATAAAAGAATAAATAAATAAAAGAATAAAAGAATAAATAAATAAAAGAATAAAAGAATAAATAAATAAATGAATAAAAGAATTAATTAGAATTAAAGTATTGTTTTAATTCTTTATTTAGAAAATTGATTAATTGGAATTAAAGTATTGTTTTAATTCTTTATTTAGAAAATTGATTAATTGGGATTAAAGTATTGTTTTAATTCTTTATTTAGAAAAAGAATTAATTGGAATTAAAATATTGTTTTAATTCTTTATTTAGAAAAAGATTTAATTGAAATTAAAGTATTGTTTAAATTCTTTATTTAGAAAATTAATTAATTGCATGAGAAAAGAAAAGAAAGAATAATGATTTTTAATTATTGCATGTTAGCTTATCTTTTGTTATAAATTTGAAAAAAAAATAAAATTACTATTATTCTAAATTTAGGTTTTTTGTGAAAAAAGCTATTGAACCTAGAATTTTAGTTTAAATAGGGGAATAGGTCTTTATTTTAGTTACACAGGAATAGGTCAGGAATTTAGGTGAAGGAATTTATTGGAAGCTTATTGAAAAAGTTAGGGCGCTTACAAACCCTCTTCTGATGAATTTGAGTTTTGTTTTGAAATCTATGCCTGACGTGTATTTCTAGTTTATAGGAAGAAAGTAATTTTGGAAAAATTAGGAAAATTATTATAGAAAATTCATCAAGATTTTATGATGCATGGAGAATTGCAAGATCTGGGAGGAATGGGATTCTTAGAGAAAATATTCCCTCTTGTTTGATTTTTGTTTCGATACTTGGCTATGGGAGTCCTTTTTAATATTTGTGTATCTATGTGAAATTATTTAGTTATTTTAGAAATAAATTTAATTTTTAATCATTAATTAAATTTATTGTGTTATTAAACGTTAAGGGAATTTGTTTTATTATATTATTTTGGAGAAATTATGTATTAATTAATTTCCCTTTTAATAAATTTGATTCGAAATAAATTTTGGTTGAAAATAGAATTTAATGGTTTTTAGGTTATTGTATGTTAAAAAAAATAAAAATTAAATTAATTAAAAAAAAATAATAATAACAATAATAATAATATTAATTTTAATATTATATATATGTATATAGTGTTTTCTGTGGTTTTAATTATGTTACTTTTGAAATGAAAGATATTTCAAAATTAAATCTTCCTTTTATTATATATTTTAATGTGATATAATTATATAATATTATATTCATAGAATATATATATATATATATATATATATATATATATATATATATATATATATATATATATATATATATATATATATATATATATATATAGATGTAATTATATTATATTATTATATATAATTTTTAAAATTGGAATTTAATTTAGATTATTGATATAATATAAGTGGGTTTATTTGTAAATTAAACATGAACATATTATTAGGGGGTTAATTTTTATGTGATTTTATTTAACTTTATTGGACAAATGACAGATTGATTTCTTTGTATTAAAACAGTTGTATTTTTATTGTTTAGAAAATCTTTAATTGCAAGTTATTTATGATTTGGCAGTTTTAAGAAAAGATTGCCTGTATTAGGATCTTGTGTAAATGGTGTTTTCAGTCAAGCTTAAATTTCATTGGTATTGTGGTTGAATTGTCATTGTGTCCTATGTTATTATTTCTCCTTGACCAGGTGTTGTTGTTGCATAACCTATTTGATATGAGCCATTGTGTGTTTTTATCCAAATGGTCAATCTTGGGTTGGTATTTGTGTATCCTTCACCTGTGCTTTGTCAGGATTGTTTATGGTTGTCTGTTTTGCCATAGAGTTCTCGTAGAGAGAGACATTTCCTATTAGTGTCCTATGAGAGAGAGTGGCTTTCGAGCAGGGGCCGTGCCCAAAGTGGATGACAGGATAACCTGTCAAAAGTTGGTTAAAAAGTGATAACATAATAAATATATTGGGGGGAGTGAGATAAATATTAATTAAGATAAGTGTACCTTGTGCATAGGTGAGTGCTTGTATAGGGCTCACAATGTTACGAGAAGGCCTGGAATGGCAAACTTACCACCTTGTCTTCACGAAAGGATTGGTAGGGTCCGCATGAGACTTAGTTGGAACCAGAGGCTCGGGAGATGTTACCAGGAGAAACCTGAGTATGGGGGTCGGGACCTATGGAGGTTGTACCATGGTAACTATCAAGCTATGCGATGACACTCTCTTCTTAGAGTCACTTGTGTTTTGTGAGTTGAGTCACATGGATGTTTGCAGAGTGTTGTAGTCCTTTCGTACTTGTCTTACTTTTCATGCTTGAGGGTTTTCTACTATCTCCTAGCACGGTGGGGTGGTTCCATTTCGAGATCACATGGTCGGGTGGTAGTGCCACTTCCCATCGGATGTTCTGGATTGTATCTTCAGGCAAAGAAAGGCTTCGCTGGTGTTTCTTGGTTCGTCGTTCATGTACCAGCTCATATTCGTGATCATTGTTTTGTTGAGACCTTGTGGTCATTGTATCAGACTTTTATGTAACCTTGATATTGTATCTTTGTAACTGTTTATGGTGAAAATAGATAACAATAATAACAATATTGAAAGGCTAAATGAATTCAACCACCAAACCCTAGCCTAACAATCAACAAAGATCCACCATAACATATGAAGATTACCTAAGACAATGCAAATCACATGAAATCACAAAGATTATACCATCACATGTCCAATAGGGTTTTGATCTCCATTCTTCCTATCTCCATTGATCTTGCTTGATATGATTGCTCTTAGATTTTATGTGCACAAGAGCTCAACAAAGAACGGAATGTGGTTGCAAGTAGGATCGTAGTGTAGTCAATTGATCAAGTAGTTAGCTCATTAGGGTTTCATTATGAAGGAAGCATCTCCTTATATAGAAGACACAATATGAAATGGAGGGATAAGATTGAGAGGTGTAAAAGGAGGTCAGCTATGATTAGAGGGTAGGTAAAAGAAATAATAAAATAATGAAAGGGGTAGGTAGTGTATGAATTAAGAGATGAATGACATGTGTCATGTGTAGAAAAGGTTAATGAATTAATTAAATAAATAAAGATTTATTTAATTAATAGAAAAAGTGAGATCAATTAAATAAATAAAATATTTATTTAATTTAAGAAAAGGATAATTTAAATAAATAAATGTATTTATTTAAATGAGAAATAAGGCTAGAAGAGGATATATGAATTAATTAAATAAATAAGGATTTCTTTAATTAATAGAAGAATTAGGCTTAGATAATTAAATAAATAAAATATTTATTTAATTAGACATGACAATTTTAGGTGTCTACAGTAACCAATGGTATTATTGGAAGCCATGTATTTATGGATATTGTAATATTATTATGTCAGTGAAATGAATGTTATTGTTTGATCTTATGTTTAAATAGGTTTATGGAAATTGGATACATTGGAATACTTTTATTTCTTTATTATGAAATTTGGATGTATGTGTAGTTTTAAACTTAAGCATTTAATTTATCTAATTAAATGGACAATTGGATTAACTGTGGTGTTAATATAATCTACGTAATTAATCTTCATTGGTTACCCTTAGGAAAACATATGGTAGACTTCCATTGTGTTGTTAAACGTGCAATGGTTTTGGTTAGTGCACTTAGTCTTTAACAACAACAAAAATTATTTCACCCTTTAGTTGCCTAGTTGTGTTCTTTTCCTTTAGGGTTCCTGGTGGGGCATTACAATCAATGACAACATATTGAAAACAACCAATTGAGTGTCAATTTCCAAAAATTAAAACTTTAATACCAGAATCCAAAACATTAATACTTGAATGCTTAAACCAAATATCATAATAGTACTTAAATCAATTAAGCATAAATAATAATTAGAGAATAAACACCATCCACATGATGTTGGTATTATGGATGTGTTGCATTGGTTTTGTCATTGATGTCAACACTTGTCAACACTTGTCAAACTTATCAGCACTGAAGATCTTTGGTTTTGTTCACTGGCATGTTCAGTGACTTATGCACAGTCACTGGTATCTGGATCATCAACAGGTTATATTGTTCACCGACACTGAGGATGACTTGTTATCATCTAGAGATTACTTGGTTATGTTGAAGACATTGTTTGGACACTTGGTTTTGGTGATTTGGTTATTGGTCTAATTGAGTTTGCATAGTTGTTGTTACCAGCAAATTGGTCTAGGTTATGGATCGGCATGCATTATCTATTCCAGATCAGCATGACACATTATGGATATGATTTATTGATTGGTTATTATTGTAAATGCATTGAGCCGACATGATGCATCACATATTGATTCATTTGTAATTGATTTAATTTAGTGAGCCGACCTACACATTTGGTCTTAGGCTTTGGTATATATGTAAGATCTCATTTGTGAGATTAATATAGATAGGAATGTAATAAGGTGTTTTGGTATATGCGAATATAAGTAGAGCTATACACGTAGACATCATTTGAAGATTCAAGGAAGGTATGAAGGAGACAATCAGAGCTTAACTAGTACTGAATCCAGCATATGAAGATGCTATTTTGAGTAGTACATTATCATTGGATCTAACCATCCAATTGTAGTCAGCGTGACTCTCATTTTGTGATTGAGTAGTGAGATCTAGGCAGTTGGCCTTTATGCATGTGCAAACCCCATTTGTACGCACATACTATCTACACTAGTATCATTTGATTGTGGGTAAGGTTTCCCACCATGTTTTTTCCCCTTACAGGTTTTTCACATATAAATATCTATGTTATGTGTTGTGGATGTTATTTATCTTTTTGTTTCATGCATTAAACTCTACTGGTATTGTAATTAACTGTTAAACTATCAACCGACATTAAGTTTAGTTTACTGGTATTATGCATCAAGTTTAATTAAGTTATATTTGGGTTGAAATTAATAGACAACTGATTCACCCCCCCCCTCTCAGTTGTCTTCGGGTCCTAACAATTGGTATTAAAGCTAAGTCCTCTTTTTGCAGAAGTTTAACAGCTTGAGGAGATTCTATGGCAATTAATTATTTCAGGAAGGACAGTCTGAAAATTGATGGAACTAACTATGGCATATGGAAGATTAGAATGGAGACACATCTGAATTGCATTGGAAAAGACATATGGGATGTTACAAATAATGGCTATGTTTTTTCTACATAGAGTCCACCTAATCCACCAATCTTGGCTAAATATCAAGAGAATGATTGCAAAGCAAGAGAATAACGTTTGAGCGCATTGTCAGATCAACAAATCATGGGATTATCAGACTGATCTACTTCTAAAGATATTTGGGATAAATTAGAAACATTGAATGAATGTGATACCACTGTCAAAATTGCAAAATTGGAATGCTTCTGGGTCAGGTATGAAAATCTGAAAATGGAAGAAGATGAAAGGATTTCTGCTTTTATGGAAAGAGTTAATGAAATTGTTTTGGGTATACAATGTTGTGGAGGATCCTTAAGTGAAGATGAGATTGTTTCTAAAGTTTTAAGAGCATCTCCACCGACATATAAAATGAAATTAACTGCTATTAATGAATTGAGAACAATACCTACTACATCAGTATCTAGAGATACCTTGGCTGGAAAACTTTCAGCTTTTGAACTTGAGGAATTTGGTCCTGTTACTACAATTAAGACATATTTAACCTTCAAAGCATCATCATCTACATCATCATCATCATCATCTAAGAAATCTGATTGGAAAGCACTTTATGAAAGAGAACTTGAAGACATTAAAAGGGAAAATGAAGAACTAGAAGAGCTTGAAGCACTATTTGCAAGAAAAATGCCTAAAGGTCCAGTTGAAAGTAAGTATGAAGGTAAAGCACCATTTAAATGTTTTAACTATAATAAGATTGGCCATATGGCATCTAGGTGTCCTGATAGACATGTAAGATTAAAAGAAGAAGCTAAAAGAACATATAAGTCTAAACCTGAATATCAGAGATACAGATTTAAGAAAAATAGAGACAAATCATGTTACTATGCTGATGAAGGAGTTACTGATGATTATGATGACGAATCGATAGACAATGGATGGGATTTTGTTGCAATAATAGAAGATCAACTGACACCTACTATACAACCAGCAGAGCAGGCCCTGGCAGCTAAAATTGAAGAAAAGGATGAATGGATCATTGATTCTGGGTGTTCACATCATATGACTCATGATAAAAGTAAATTCTTAACTTTTTTAGGAATGCAATGGAGGTCTAGTAAGATTTGGGGATGATAAAGCTTGTTTGATCAGAGGAAAAGGCACTATACCTTTTGATGGTAAGCACAATACTGACAATGTTTTTTATGTTGAAGGTTTGAAGCATAATCTTTTGAGTGTTGGTCAATTAGTTGAAAAGGGATTTCAGTTACAATTCAAGAATGGCAAATGCAAAATCATGAACATAACTGGTTTGGAAATTGCAACCGGCAATCAGACTAGAGGTAATATATTCATTTGAATAACAATGAGAAATCATGCTTTATTGCACATATTGATGAAAGTTGGTTATGGTATAAGAGACTCTTTCATGTAAACTTTGATTGCATTGTAAAGATTAGTACAACTAAGGCAGTAAGGGATTTACCTAAGATTGTAAAACCTCACAATCCAGTATGTAAGGAATGTCAATTTAAAAAGCAAGTTAGAACAACTTTTAAGAGTATGCTAGAGAAATCCAATAATGTTCTTGATTTAATTCATACTAATTTATGTGGTCTAGAAAGAACTAGAAGTCTACAAGGAGATAGATATTTATGCTAATCATTGATGACTATTCTAGAATGTGTTGGGTTACTTTTCTTAGGGAGAAATCATAAGCTTTTGGGAAATTCAAATTATTCAAGGTAATGGTAGAAAATGAAACCGGTAAGAAAATCAAATGTTTAAGATTAGATCAAGGAGGTGAATTCACATCTAAGGAATTTAATACATTCTGTGAAGTAAATGGAATTAGAAGACAGTTATTAGCACCTTGAGCACCCCAGCAGGAGTTGTGGAAAGGAAGAACAAAACTATTCTAGATGCAACTAGAAACATGATATTAGAAGCAAACCTACCTCATGTGTATTGGAGAGAAGCAGTGAATACATCGGTTTACACATTCAACAAAGTTCACATCAAAAGTGAAACCAGTAAGACCCCTCATGAAATATGATTTGGTAATACTCCTACTCTCAAATATTTCAGAATATTGGGAAGCAAATATTATATTAGGATAGATGATTATATTGGTAAATTTGATCCTCAAAGTGATGAAGGAATATTTCCTCGTTATTCATCTAAGAGCAAGGCATATAGATGTTTTAATAAAAGATTGCAAAAAATCATTGAGAGTGCAAATGTGAAAATTGATGAATAGTTAAGAGGTAATTCAAGGTCTATGGACTCTGAACTGGCAATTCAGATAATCACAAATGAACCTACACTGAATACACCAGTACAGAATGTTGATCCAGTCACACCGGCATCATCTGAGAATTCCACAGTGACTAAAGAATAGCAACAAGTGAACACACCCAGGTATGTAAGATTGAATCACTCTGAAAGTCAGATAATTGGGAATAAGTATCAAGGAGTTATGACAAGAGGAAGACTGGCAAATGAAGAGGTATGTCTAATTTCTCAAATTAAACTAGCATTAGTTATTGAGGCATGTGAAGATAAACATTGGATTAAAGCTATGAAAGATGAATTGGAATAAATTGAAAAGAATAAGACATGGACATTGATTCCCCGACCTATAAGCAAAAATGTAATTGGAACTAAATGGGTATTCAGAAATAAATTTAATGAAGATGGTAAGATAATCAAAAACAAAGCAAGATTAGTGTGTAAGGGATATTCATAGATAGAGGGAATTGATTACAATGAAACCTTTGCACCGATAGCTGGAATTGAGGTAGTTAGACTATTCTTAGCTTTTGTAGCACACAAGAACTATAAAGTATATCAAATGAATGTTAAATGTGCATTTCTGAATGGTGATCTTGAAGAGGAAGTTTACATTGAACAACCTGATGCATTTTCTTTGACAAATGACAAAGATATGGTTTCCAGGTTAAGGAAAGCTTTATATGGATTGAAGCAAGCTCCTAGAGCTTGGTATGCTAGATTAGACATATATATTTTGAAGCTTGGTTACACTAAAGGTGTAAGGAAGTTAAGTAGCGGAAACAACTTCCTACACTAACCTTGAGAGGAGGGTAATGCAAAACTTTTTCAGATCGTTACAACAGTTATAGAAAATAGAAATAGATATAATAGCATTCATACCACAACACAGTGATTTACGTGGGGAAAACCCTTTTGGGAGAAAAACCCCACACTCCAAAAGCAGCTCAATATTTTATTCAACAATCAAAAACAAATTACAACATACTTGCAAAGCAAGCTCTTCGCAGGAGTACCACTAATCAGAGATTCAGAGGTAACTCAATAGCCATAAGACTCTTACACACAACCTCTATCTCACACACCTCATAAATAGGAGATACAATACAGGAAACCGTCAAACGGTATTACAAAACCATGGGCTAAAACCACCCAATAAGGTGTAGCTGACCTTATCTCCCTTCTAGATGCCCTATAACATGTTAAAGTACACATCAACACGTGTCACTCCCTTTTACAGCTCATTTATGTATCCGATACAAATTATTTTTCCTATTTCAAGAGTACAAACTTCCGGAGGCCATAACTTGAGAACCGGGTGTCCGATTGACAAACCGTTTGAAGCGCCGGAAAGCTCGCGAAGTGCTCTATCACCTCGTAACCCGCTGCACTGGTTATGGCCACTTTTAAGGGCATTTTGGAGCCTCTAAAGCCCCCAAAATTAAGTTTAAACATTTTATCACACCCCTCCAAGATGAAAAGTTTAATATCTTCAAAACTAGCTGTGACCTTGCGACGCAACTTTACCGGAATGCTTATCTAGCCAACCAGAAGCTTCAGGGAGAGTTTCGCACCATTTTGTGCTCAAATGAAAACTTACTATAAATACTAAACTCGCATAAATGCAAGGTTGAGACACCATTTTTCCCAACAAATCTCCCACTTGTCGAACACCTTGCGGGAGCGGAAGGGAATGTCAACACAATGAATCAATTGCTAGGGGCCATAAGGCCCATAGACTCTGAACACCATCTGAACTTCTCTGTGCTCACAGCCTTAGTTAAAGCATCTGCAACATTCATCAAAGTTTCCACCTTAACCAGCTTCACCCTACCATCTTCGACCATATCTCTAACAAAATGATACTGAACATCAATATGTTTGGTCCAGGCATGAAATGTCGGGTTCTTAGCTAGGCTAATTGCACTCTGACTATCACAGTAAACTGTCACTATACCTTGTTTTATTCCAATATCCGAACACAGTCTCTTAAGCCAAATGGCCTCTTTACAAGCATGAGTAGCTGCCATATACTTTGCTTCAGTAGTGGATAAAGTAACCACAGCCTATCGCTTACTCATCCAACTAATTGCACCACCAAACAAAGTAAACACATAAGCACTGGTGGATCTTCTGCTATCAATATCACCTGCCCAATCTGAATCCACATAACCATGGATATCAAGGGAAGTCATGTCTCCAACTGAATTACCATGATAACACAAAGAATACTCTGAAGTACCCTTCAAATATCTGAAGACTCTTTTGACTGCATCCCAATGAACTCTACCAGGATTAGACATATATCTAGAAAGTACTCCCACTGCTTGGGCAATATCTGGTCTAGTACAGACCATAGCATACATCAAACTTCCAACCGCACTCTGGTAAGGCACTCTGCTCATGTCTTCCATCTCCAATGGGGATGTAGGACAATCTGAAACAGATAGTTTCGTTCCAATTGTAAAAGGAACACTTAATGGTCTACAATTCTGCATGTTGAACCTCTGTAACACTGAATTCACATACTTACTCTGGCCTAGCCATAGCTTTTTGTTCACCCTATCTCTTCTAATTTCCATCCCAAGAATGTGCTTTGCTGCACCAAGATCTTTCATTTCAAATTTAGCAGCGAGCTGAGACTTCAGTTCTGAAATCATACCTTTCCCTTTACCAATGAATAACATATCATCAACATACAATGCAATGAATAAGAAATGATCACCATCAGATTTATAATAAACATAGTGATCTGATTTAGAACATTCAAATCCCAAACTCAACACATATGTATCAAATTTCTGGTACCACATCCTAGGACTTTGTTTGAGGCCATACAAAGATTTCTTCAATTTACAGACCAAATTACTTTTGCCTTTCATCACATAGTGCTCCGGCTGTGTCATATAAATATCTTCCTCCAAATCACCATGAAGGAAAGCAGTTTTCACATCCATTTGCTCAACCTCTAAATCATAAGCAGTAGCAATAGAAAGAAAAAATCTAATGGACGTCATTTTTGCAACAGGAGAAAATATCTCACCGTAATCAACACCCTCAACCTGAGAGTAGCCTTTTGCAACCAACCTTGCTTTATACTTCTCAATGCTTCCATCTGAACCAATCTTTTTCTTGAACACCCATTTACAACCAACAGGTTTTTGTCCTTCAGGCAATGGTACAAGATCCCATGTATCATTCTTTTTCAAAGCTGCCATTTCTTCCTCCATAGCAATCTTCCAGGATTCTGCATCATTCATACCTAATGCCTCTTCTACAGATTTCGGTTCATCCGCACTAGTATTCAGAGCAAAAATACATCTCCAATCATTAGGTGAATACCTTTCAGGTGGTTGTCTATGTCTTGTAGACCTTTGAACAAGCTGAGTTGGAGGTTCTTCCTCCTCTTCTGAAGATTCAGAGCTAGACGAGCTCTCCTCAACTTCTTGCCTATCTAGGGGTCTCGATTCAACTCTTTCAGGTGTAGAAGGAAGTTGAATCATGTCTTCTTTTTTAGTCTGTTCTGGCTGCAATGTAACAAAAGGAGACTTAATTTCTCTAAAAATAACACTTCTACTATGAATTACCTTTTGTGCAACAGGGTCCCAAAGCTTGTATCCTTTCACACCATAACTATACCCGATGAAGATACATTTCATAGCCTTGTTCTCCAACTTTGTTCGCTTCTCCTTTGGCACATGTGCATATGCCTCGCAACCAAAAACTCTAAGATGTCTCAATGAAGGCTTGTGACCTGACCATGCTTCCATAGGCATTTTATCAACAAGAGCTGATGTAGGAGACCTGTTAATCAGGTAGCAAGCAGTGGCAACAGCTTCAGCCCAAAACTTTTGTTCGAGACCAGCACCACTCAACATACTCCTAGCCTTCTCCATCAGTGTCTTGTTCATTCTTTCTGCAACTCCATTCTGCTGTGGAGAATATGGAGTTGTCTTCTGCCTGTTAATTCCATAGTTTTTACAGAATCTATCAAAATCATTAGAGCAAAACTCACCGCCATTATCAGTTCTCAAACATTTTATTTTCTTTCCAGTCTGCAACTCAACCATTGCTTTAAATTCTTTAAAATGACTAAAAACTTCAGATTTGCTCTTTAGAAAATAAACCCATGTCCTTCTACTAAAATCATCAATAAATGAAACATAATATGTGGATTTTCCAATCGAAGAGACATCTACTGGACCAAACACATCAGAATGGATAAGATCCAAAACACCACAAGTTTTATGAGAACTAGAGTAAAACTGAACGCGGTTTTGTTTTCCATAAATGCAATGCTCACAGAAATCAAAGTCAAGATTAAAATCATTCAAACCTTCAACAAGGTTTTTATTTTTCAAGGTCCTTAGACCCTTTTCTCCAATGTGGCCAAGTCTCTGGTGCCATAACATAGTCTTCTCTGCAGGTAACTTTGCTTCAGATGAAAGAGCACCCTTAGGTACCCAAAAACCATTTCCATCTGCTGAAGGTGAAACCTTCAAATCTTCCAGTGAAGTATCCACAGATTTACTTTTTACAGAAGTTCTATTACACTCAACAGTGTATGCTTCAAGCTTATACAAAGTGCCAAACCTGACACCTCTAGCAACTACCATAGCACCCTTAATCATCTTACATCCTGCTTCAGAAAAGACTACCTACACACCTGCATCTATCAGTTTGCTCACAGATAACAGGTTTCATTTTAATCCAGGGATATGCAGCACACCATTAATCCTTTTTATTCTACCATTAGAAAACCTGATTCTAACTTTACCTCGACCAACAATGTCTAGAGGTGAATCATCACCCAAGTACACCTTACCTCCATTAAATCCTTCATATTCAGAAAACCAATCTCTATTGGAAGTCATATGAAAAGATGCACCTGAGTCAATTAGCCAGGCATCATTACCTGCATGAGTCGCCAAAGCCGCAATAAATGCATCGCCATCTTCCTTGTCGGACTCAAAATCAGAATCAAACTTTTTCTTTTTCTTCTTCTTCTTTTCTTCTTTGCAGTCCTTACGGATGTGACCTGGTTTACCGCAGTTCCAGCAAATGACTTTGGACTTTCCAGGAGATTTCGATCTCCCTTTGGATTTGGACTTTTCGCGCTTCTGATTCTTCTTGCCTTTCTCCTTAGGTCTTCCACGAATGGTTAGGGCTTCCTTTGAACTGATGGATACCTTCCTTCGCATCTCTTCACCGAGTAGGGCACCCACCACGTCTTCAGATTTCAAAACAACAGAAGTACTACCGATAGCCATAACAAGAGAATCCCACGAATCAGGCAAAGAACAAAGCAAGATCTGACATTTCTCCTCCTCGTCCATCTTAACACCGACGGATACTAATTGAGCCACCAACATATTGAATGCTTCTAGGTGGTCCGCAATTCGTCCACCCTCTTCCATCTTCAAGGAATACAATTTCTTTCTTAAGAAAATTTGATTTAATAAAGATTTCGCTTGATACATCTCACCAAGCTTAGTCCATAGCTTCTTTGCAGAGTTCTCTTCATGGACATTGATTAGAATAGAGTCTGCCAGGCACAGTCTGATTAGACCCTTGGCTTTTCGGTCCATAACATCATACTGAGCTACCACAGTAGGATCTGAGGGCCTTTGGACATTCGCATCAATAGCATCCCAAAGATCTTGATCTATTAGCAGATCTTCCATCTTCAGCTTCCACATCTCAAAATTACTTCCATTAAATTTCTCCACCTCTATTCTCCCTGACAAACTCGCCATCTGAATATTCCTGCAACAAGATCAAAAAGTGTCTTCTGCACAAGCTCCCACTCAAATCTGGATTAGTTCAAAAAACTCAACTGCCCACAATTGAAACCAAAGGTGATCAGGCTCTGATACCACTTGTAAGGAAGTTAAGTAGCGGAAACAACTTCCTACACTAACCTTGAGAGGAGGGTAATGCAAAACTTTTTCAGATCGTTACAACAGTTATAGAAAATAGAAATAGATATAATAGCATTCATACCACAACACAGTGATTTACGTGGGGAAAACCCTTTCGAGAGAAAAACCCCACACTCCAAAAGCAGCTCAATATTTTATTCAGCAATCAAAAATAGATTACAACATACTTGCAGAGCAAGCTCTTCGTAGGAGTACCACTAATCAGAGATTCAGAGGCAACTCAATAGCCATAAGACTCTTACACAGAACCTCTATCTCACACACCTCATAAATAGGAGATACAATACAGGAAACCGTCAAACGGTATTACAAAACCATGGGCTAAAACCACCCAATAAGGTGTAGCCGACCTTATCTCCCTTCTAGATGCCCTATGACATGTTAAAGCACACATCAACACGTGTCGCTCCCTTTTATAGCTCATTTATGTATCTGATATAAATTATTTTTCCTATTTCAGGAGTACAAACTTCCGGAGGCCATAACTTGAGAACCGGGTGTCTGATTGACGAACCGTTTGAATCGTCGGAAAGCTCGTGAAGTGCTCTATCACCTCGTAACCCGCTGCACTGGTTATGGCCACTTTTCAGGGCATTTTGGAGCCTCTAAAGCCCCCAAAATTAAGTTTAAACATTTTATCGCACCCCTCCAAGACGAAAAGTTTAATATCTTCAAAACTAGCTGTGACCTTGCGATGCAACTTTACCGAAATGCTTATCTAGCCAACCAGAAGCTTCAGGGAGAGTTTCACACCATTTTGTGCTCAAATGAAAACTTACTATAAATAGTAACCTCGCATAAATGCAAGGTTGAGACACCATTTTTCCCAAAAAAAGGTAATGCTGACAACAACTTATATTTCAAAATGGCTAATGATGACATCTTGGTTATTAAATTTTTTGTTGATGATATCATTTTTGGAGCAGAAGATGGATTGTGTAAAGACTTTTCTAATAAGATGCAGGAAGAATTTGAAATGTCAATGATTGGGGAGATAAAATTCATTTTTAGGATTCTAGATTTCACAGACTAATAAAGGTATATTCATATGTCAATCAAAGTACTTGAAGGAATTACTAAATAAATTTGGTATGGAAAACTCTAAACCGGTAAGTACTCCTATGACTACAATTGATAAACTATCATTGAAGTATTAATCAACACTTGTTAATCCAACAAGATATAAGTCTATGATTGGAGGTTTGTTGTATTTGACACAAACAAGACCTGATATTATGAATACAGTATGTATTGTTTAAGATTTCAAAGTAATCTTAAAGAAAATCATGAATCAACAGTGAAAAGGATTTTTCGGTATCTACAAGGCACAACAAATCTTGGTTTATGGTATCCTAAAGATGAAAATTTTGATTTACATGCATACACCGATGCAAATTGGGCAGGAGACATAGATGACAGAAAGAGCACCACCAACGGAGCATTATTTCTTCGTAGCAGATTGATTTCATGGTTGAGCAAGAAACAAAGTTGTACATCTTTATCAATAGAAAAATCAGAATATGTTGCAGTAGAAACTAACTATACTCAGGTATTATGGATTAAGTAAATGTTGAAGGACATAAAGCTAAAATGCAAAGAACCTATAATCATTTACTATGATAATATGGTAGAAATTGATATATCTAAGAATCTGGTATTTCACTCTAAAACTAAACATGTTTCTATCAAATTAATATTTTTGAAAAAGAATGTTGAAGCAAAAGAAGTGAAATTGGTTTATGTGAATACTGAAGAGAAGAATGCAGATATTTTTACTTCAATAGTTGAGACTTAGACAGTTGAGGATTGACATCAAACTGGCGGGAATTAACAAATAAACCTTTTTTTTAGCTTTGATGAAGGAGAGCTACTTCTCAGGGGGAGTAGTTAGATAAGTTGCTATTTGTAATAAGTTATATGAACTGATGGTATCTGGTTTTTGTATTGCTTTGGCATTTGATGTCAGAGGTGGAGAGATATCTATGGAAAAACACATTATCTTTTGAAGAGAGATTATTCATTGGGGGAGAGATATTCTGTATTTTGATTTCTTGAAATTGGTCTCTTTGGGAGATTGTTGGTTTTTGGTTTTTGGCATTTCTGCTTTGACAATTAGATGGTTTTTCCATCTTCTGTTGCCATCAATGCCAAAGGGGGAGATTTTTGATATTATGGATGTGTTGCACTGGTATTATCATTGATGTCAACACTTGTCAACACTTATCAAACTTATCAGTACTGAAGATCTTTGGTTTTGTTCACCAACATGTTCAGTGACTTATGGATAGTCACCGATAGCTGGATCACCGACAAGTTATATTGATCACCAGCACTGAGGATGACTTGTTATCATCTGGAGATTACTTGGTTATGTTGAAGATATTATTTGGACACTTGGTTTTTGTGATTAGGTTATTGGTCTAATCGAGTTTGCATATTTTTTGTTACCAGAAAATTGGTCTAGGTTATGGACCGACATGCATTTTCTGTTCCAGATCAGCATGACATGTTATGGAGATGATTTATTGATTGGTTATTATTGTAAATGCATTGAGCCAACATGATGCATCACATATTGATTCATTTGTAATTGGTTTAATTTAGTGAGCCGACCTACACATCCAGATCCAAACAAACCAGAAACCACTAATCATACTAGGACCAAAAGGGTGTTAGTGAAGCATCCAAAATATCTAGTGTTGACATCAATGCAACACATAATCAATTACTCCAAGTTGCCAACAATCTCCTCCTTTGATATTGATGGCAACAATAGATGTGAAAAATATCTAAGTACCAAGAAATGCCAAACAAGTCTTTGTTGGCATTTGGATGAAGATTGTATTAATAATATATTATGTTGTCATTAATATCAATGAACTGGTAATGATATTGTTGATATTGTTGTAATGTTGTTTTTTAACTGGTAGGAAGAATTTGTGGAGTTAATCAGTATTGCTATGTATTGGAGAGTCAAACCAGTAAACCATACCTATTGATTTGATAAACCCTAACCGATTAAGTTTGGTGAATTAGTTAAATTGGTTTATAATCTGATAATGACTGGTAATGATTATGACATGTATGATTATTGTATGGAGAGATTTTCAAAGTGATTTTGGTGCATTGATGAAATGGTTTTTGTCTAGGGAATGAGAAAGTATATTGCATGTAATGCAAAGTGCATGATGAGTTACCGAGTTCGATGAAGTGGTGATCAATGAGAAATTGAGGTTTTCTTAATTGATGTGAAGAGATTGCTATGTAATCCAATGGTCATACTTTAACTGACTTGTTTGTAATCTCTATGAGATAATTATGTTTTTGTTGTGTTATCAACCTAATTGATTTGTTTATAAGGTCGATGAGTTGTTTAGTTTCAAAGTTGGCAAAGTTTTAGTTGAGTGTGTAGTTGCCAAACCGGATGATGTATCTGTGGTTTGAGTAAAGGCATATAGGAGTATGAAAAGGATATGAATAAGAAATTTTACTGCTATTCAAATAGATCAACAAACTCCTATTATTTTCTAATAATTACAGCAGATTGAAATCCCCTAACCGGGTAAGCTCTAACAAGCGTGGTGCTATTCAATGATGGTATGATGAAATAATAAGTATCTAGTCAACTAATAAGAGGGGGGGTGTGAATCAGTAGATAGAAAAACTGCTACTATCTTCACCAATCTCAAAATCAATCTCTCAAAGTAAACTATCAATGTAATATCACTGTCAAGATAAAAACTCATAAGATAAACCGGTTGATTGTTACAACAAATTAACAATAAACAACTTCAAAATCATAAACATCCAAATGCTTTTTCATATGTCAATAAACTTCATTTCTTAATTCTTCCAGTTATCATGACTTATCAAAGTGTGTTAAGTAGTTAAGCAAATAAACCATAAGAACATAACCAAAAAAACATTCACCACTTGACACAATATTTTTTGAAGTGGAAACCCAAATGGGAAAAATCATGGTGAGATAAGACTCACAAGATAACTATCTAAACTCTTCTGAAGTTTGCCCTGTTAGGAACCTAGCTTGTTAAAGCTTTACAAAAGTCCTGTTAAGAACATATCCTATTAGGGAGCACCCGGTTAAGGGATTGACTACAATGCCTTGTTAGAAAAAATACCTTGTAAGGAGTAACCTCGATAGAGGATTTGAAAATCCAAGCTAATGGATCACCTTGTTAGAGGATTTGAATAACACCAATCTTGTTAGAACTTACCCGATTAAGGGATTTCAATTTTGTTGAATTGTTAGAAAACAATAGGAGTTTGTTGATCTCTTTGAACAGCACTACACTTGCTTGATCAGATCTTTTTCATGCTCCTATCTTCCTTTACTCAAACTGCAGATACATCATCTGGTTCAGCAACCACACACTCAACTGATCTTTGCCAACATTGAAACTAAACAACTCATCGACCTTATAAACAGATCAATTAGGTCAGTAACACAACAAAAATCTAATTCTCATAGAGATTACAAACAGGTTGATTCAAGTATGACCATTAGATTACATAGTGATCTCTGCACATCAATCAAGAAAACCTCAACTGCTCCTTGATCACTGCTTCATTGAACTTAGTAGCTTATCATGCGCTTTGCATTATATGGAGTTTAGTTGCTCATTCCCCAAAGAAAAACCATTACATAAACACGCCAAAATGACTTGAATTGTCTTCATACAATAATCATACATGTCATAATCATTACCACTCATGATCAAATTATAAATCAATATAACTAATTCACCAAACTTAATCAGTTAGGGTTTAGTAAAATAATAGGTAGGGTTTACCGGTTACCAATTCAACTCTCCAATACATAGCAATACTGGTTCACTCAACAAACTTATATACCGGTTACAGTTTCCTTTCACTTATCTCTTACAGCCGGTTACAAAACAATATTACAACAATATCAACAATATCATTACCGATTAATTTACATCAATGACAACATAACGTATCATTAATGCAATCTTCATGCAAATACCAACAATATCCCCCTTTGACATTGATGGCAATACAAATATCAATACCATTGATTGTTGTTGTGATTGTGAATAGGAATCCTAGTTTACATTACCAAGTATTCACCATGCTCTCCATGTCTTCATCTTGTCACTGGTTCTTCTCCTCATAATCACATAGTTCTTCTCCCCCTTTGACAACAATGCCAAATTGAAAGTAAAACATATAATGCCAAATTTCACTATGCAGCATCAATAACCTGCAACTTGATGCCCCCCCTATGGAATAACTTTCACTTCTACACCAATCCTTCTATAAAATTTTGCAAGTAGCTCAGGGACTGATGTAATCTAAATCATTCTTAGCTGGCCTCATGAAGGGGTAGAACCCCTAGCTGACTTCTAAGATACTCAAAAGTAGTCTTAGGCAAAGGTTTAGTAAAGATATCTGCAAGCTACTCCTTGGTAGAAACATGCTCTAAGATCACATCTTTACTTTGCAATTTTTCCCTTAAGAAATGATACTTCAATTCAATATTCTTGGTTCGTGCATGCAAAACAGGGCTCTTGGAAATATTTATGACACTTGTATTATCACATAAAATATTTATTGGTTCTGAATTCTTCATCTTAAAACCTTCCAAAATGTGCCTCATCCAAATAGCCTGAGTACAATTCATGTAAGCTGCAACATACTCAGCTTTAGTAGTAGATTGTGATGTACAACTTTGCTTCTTACTACTCCATGAAACAAGTCTTCCTCCAAGAAAAAATACTCCACCGGTTGTTCTTTTCCGGTCATCAACATTTCCTGCCTAATCTGCATCTGTGTACACTTTCAAGTCAAAGTTTCCTCCATATGGATACCATAATCTATAGTCAATAGTACCTTTCAAAGGTCTAAAGATCCTCTTGGATTCTATTAGATGTGTTTCCTTAGGATTCTTCTGGAATCTAGCAAATATGGCAATTGCATGAGCTATATCCGGTCTACTATCAACAACATAGTGCAATTTTCCAATCATTGACCTGTATTCCTTCTCATCAACAGATGTGGATTCATCTTCCTTAGACAACTTACAACCTATAACCATTGGTGTCCCAACTGGTTTATAGTCACTCATGCCAAATGTCTTCAGGACCTCTTTCACATACTTAGACTGTGTGATGATTATACCATTCGTCATTTGTTGTATTTGGAAGCCTATGAAAAAACTTATTTCTCCCACTAGAGACATTTCAAACTCATTTTTCATTTCATCTACAAAATCATTGGTCATGTCATCATTACCTCCAAATATAATATCATCTACAAATACTTTTTTGACCAGTATTTTATCTCCTTCAAATTTGAGATATATGTTACTATCTTCACTGGTTCTCAAAAAACCTATCTTCATCAGATGTGTATGAATCCTTTCATACCATGCTCTTGGTGTCTACTTTAATCCATATAAAGCCTTATGCAATCTGCATACCATGCCTTTCTCATCAGTCAAAGCATAACCATCTAGCTACTGAATGTATACTTCTTCTTTCAGTATCCCATTCAAAAGTGTTGACTTAATATCCATCTAGTATACCTTAAATTTCTTATGTGCTACAAATGCAAGTAAAGTTTTGACACCTTCCAGTCTTGCCACTAGTACAAAGTCTCACCATAATATTCTCCTTCCTCTTGTGTGTAACATTTACAAACCAACCTAGCTTTGTTGTGAACTAGAACACCATCTTCATTCAACTTGTTCTTGAATACCCACTTAGTACCTATTACATTTTTATTTATCGATCGGGGTACTAGGGTCCATGTGTAGTTTTTCTCAATTTAATTTAATTCCTCCGCCATAGCTTTAACCCAATGATCATCACTAAATGCTTCCTTAGAAGTTCTTGGTTCAATGATGGAGATCGTGTAGGAATTCTCTCTGATTCTCCTTCTGGTTAGTACTCCAGCATCCTTATCCCCAATAATCTATTTAGGATTGTGATTGAGTCTTGCATATCTTGGAATAACATGATCATTATCTTCAGGTTCAACTTATTTATTATCATCATCTTCTTCTGAATTTATCTATTCTGGTTGAACTGGTACATTAGTATTTACTTCACCAGTTTCAAATTTCATAGTTTCTAGTTCCAAAAACAAAATGCAAGGATCTTCATCCTTTTTCTCCAAACCGGTTTCTTCTAAGACTTTAGGATATTCATCCACACGAACATTAGCACTCTCAATAACTCTCGATGTCTTGTTGTTAAAACACTTGTAGGCCATACTCTTGGTGGAATAACATAGAAATATACCTTCATCTCTTTTAGCCTCAAATTTTCTAATATAATCACCTCTCTTAATAAAAAAATTGCTTCCAAATATCTTGAAATAACTAACATAAGGTGATCTTCCATACCAGTATTCATAAGGAGTCTTGTCCTTACCTCTTTTTACTAGAATCTGGTTCATAGTGTAGACAGTTGTGCTGACAGCTTCTCTCCAAAACATTTTCGCCACACCTCCTTGTATCAACATCGTTCTAGTAGCTTCAACAACTGACTCATTGTTCCTCTTTGCGATACCATTTTGTTGTGGTGTCCTCTATGTAGAAAGTTGTTGTTTGATACCATTTTCTTCACAATACCTAGTGAATTCCATAGAAGTAAATTCACCACCTTGATCTATCCTCAGACACTTTATCTTCTTACTTCTCTCCTTATCTAAGGCCCTGAATTCCTTGAACTTACTAAAAGCTTCAGTCTTATCCATCAAGAATGTGACCCACATCATCCTTGAGCAATCATCAATGAAGATCATAAAATATCTGTCACCTTGTATACTTTTTGTTCTTATTGGTCCACAAAGATATGTATGAACCAAATCTAACGAATGTTCCGATGAAAAAGATTTGCTCTTGAAAGTTGAGGATGCCATCTTTCCAAACTGACATTCCTTACATAGAGCATTAACCAGTTTGTCCAACTGAGGCAAACCTCTCACTATCTTGGACTTACTCACTTTAACAATGTTATCAAAGTTTATATGATAAAATATCCTATCTCAAAGCCAACTATCATCTATATTTGCAATTAAATAGTTGTTGACTTGGTGAGAAGAGCTGCTGGAGATTACTGCTCCAATCCAACCTCACAAGTAAAACACTGAGTCACAAAGATTTTGGGCACCAACCCAAGGAGCACCAAACCCTACACTTTTAGGGTACCAACCCCTACACCAAGCTTCAGCTTCGTGATGTATATGGAATTATTTTTTGAATACAATTGAGGCTTCATGTTGCAAATGAAATCTGCAACTCTTGAATCAAATAACTCTTTGTTATCTTTCTCTCCCTTTCATAGATAGTCTCTCAACACATTGTATCACACTAGGATGCTTCCTGCTCTGCCACACCTTGCCAGTTAGGTTCAGCTGCCTAACTATGATATTGCCGGTAGAATCCTCTCACCGGTTTTATCGCTCACTCACACTGCAACTTTCTCATAACACCTTCTCAAGGTTTCTCCTTGCTCACTTTCCCTTCTCTCCCCTTCTCAATCTTCATAGCAACAACACCTTATTCTTTTCAGATCTCTCATTACTTATACCTAATTTCCTGCCAGAATGTAATTCAAAAACCTGAGTGGTTAGGGTTTTCTCTTTTCAACACAATCTTCATGAGATCCAATCCCACATTTCTTGGATCAATCACCTATCCTTGAAGATTGCACCTGCACATAGTTTTCATTATCCAATGAATGTTTTTCTTGGAGTAGAAATCACGTATCAGATCTTTTGTCATGAAGTCAGATGACACATAAAGTGTTCCAAAAGTTTCCTTTATGTGAACGTCCCGAATCAGATTTCCTTTGCCTTGATTCAGGTGCCACCTACTCCCTGATCTTCCTCTTTCATTTATTCTTCCTTGAGCCACAATCAGTCAGATGCAATCCCTTGATTTGTGGTTCCTTCATTAATGGCAATTATTTGTTTCACCAACCCTATTGATGAAGCTTCACCAACCACAACACACTTGTCAACTCAGCTTCACATGGCATCACACCAATCAAGACATGGCCTACTGAAACACAATCGGTCTGGCAAACACATATCACTAAGAACCTTTTCCAGTAGATTGTTCTTCTTCTATTAACTGGTAGAGCATCAGGTACTAGTTGCACATCTTCACCTATGGTGATGTGAGACAACTTTTAACATTCTGCCTCTTCATCATAAACAAGCAACCATCCTTCAGACTGGTTTGTAATTTTATCCTTTATGTTGAATCTCCACTGGTTGACATCAATGACAACTTAGTGCCAAAATGCCAACAATCTCCCCCTTTGGCATTGATGTCAACTTCTCATAGTCCACTCCATACTAGTACATTTCTCCCCCTTTAACACAATGACAAAGGGTACTCCCCCTTTGACCCATACCAAGCTCCCCCTTTGACCACTATCAGCTCCCCCTAAGCCATATAAGGCCTTCCTAAGTAGATAATACAATGCCCAACTTGTGTCGGAGGTACTCAAAAGTGCTAACCGATAATAGTTTGGTGAAATGTCTACTACCTGTTCACCAGTAGGAACATGATCCATTCTTACCTCCTGTCCTTCAACCTTCTCTCTAAGGAAGTGATATTTTATTGCAATGTGTTTTGTTGTGGAATGCATGACCGGATTCTTTGCTATGGTGATTGCACTTGAATTGTCACATTGGATGAGAATAGGTTCAGTGATGTCTACCTGTATATCCTTGAGAGTCTACTTCATCTGAAGCACCTAAGGGCAGTATGTAGCAGCAACAATATACTCAGCTTTAGTAGTAGATAAGGAGACTGAGTCCTCCTTCTTGCTATGCCAAGAGACCAACGGATCACCTAGAAAGAATGCACCACCACCTGTGCTCTTTCTATAATCAATGCATCCTGCCCAATCGACATCAGTGTATGCTTTCAAGATAAAATCTCCCTATTTAGGATACCACAAACCATAGCTGAGAGTTCCTTATAGGTACCTAAAAATTCTACTAACATCATTCATGTGTGCCTACTTTGGTGCATCTTGGAATCTGGCCACCATGCATACTGCCTGAACTATATCTGGTCTTGAAGTAGTTAGATATAGTAGACTGCCTATCAGGGATCTATACAAAGTCTGATCCACCACCGGTGAGTCATCATTCTTACTCAATTTGTTGTCGCTCACCATGGGATTACTTACCAGTTTACAATCTTCCAATTGGAATTTATTCAGCATCTCCTTTGCATACTTGACCTATGAGATAAAGATTCCTTTATCTTTCTATAATATCTGGAAGCCAAGGAAGTAAGTCAATTCACCAAGCATTGACTTCTCAAATTCTGACTACATCTGATCAGCAAACTCTTTGTAGAGAGTATCCTTGTTTCCTCCAAAGATGATGTCATCTACATACACAACCACAATAATCATGTGATTCCCATCTTTCCTTATGTACAAATTGTTGTCCGCACTTCCCTTTTTGAATCCTTGCTACTTCAAATATTGATCTAATCTTGAGTACCATGCTCTAGGAGCTTGCTTCAAACCATATAGAGCCTTCTTTAACTGACACACAAATGTCTCATCATTATGCAACAAAAATTCTTCTGGTTGCTCCATGTATACTTCTTCTTCCAAATTTCCATTTAGAAAAGTAGATTTGACATCCATTTGGTATAGCTTATAGCCCCTGTAGGCAGAGTAAGCTAGAAACATCCTAATTGCTTCTAATCTAGCCACCGATGCAAATGTTTCTTCAAAGTCAATCCCCTCTACTTGAGAGTATCCTTTGCACACTAGTCTATCTTTATGCCTTACAATCTTACCTTCTTCATTCATTTTGTTTTGGTAGACCCACTTTGTGCCAATGATGTTCTTGTCTTTCGGTCTAGGGACTAATTCCCAAGTCTTGTTCTTCTTAATCTAGTGCAGTTCTTCTTCCATGGCATCCATCCATTCTTGTCTCTTGCTAGCCTCATTGAAAGTTTTGGGTTCAACTTCATTGATGAGGCATAGGTTGACTTGTTCATCATTCCAAGCAAGTCTTCTTCTACTCTGCACACCATCACTCTTATTTCCCAAAATTTGTTCTTCTGGGTGATTTAGCTGTACATACCAGTTGGGAACCTTCTAGGATGCTACCACTGGTTTATTTTCTATCTAAGCTTCATAACATTCATCACCGGAGTCATCATACTAGTTAACCTATGGTTGAGATCCTTTATGCATATCTTTATCAACTCTTACATGCACACTTTCAACAACTCTTCTTATCCTTTTATTGTAACATTTGTAGGCTTTGATGTTAGATGAGTAATCAAGGAAGATCCCCTCATCACTCCTAGAGTCAAAAATTCCCAAACCATCCATATCTTTCTTAATAAAGCACTTGCTTCCACATACTTTGAAATATTTGACAGATGGCTGCTAGTCATACCATAACTCATACGATGTCATCTTGTTGTTTGTTCTTAATTGAACCCGATTCAAGGTGTATGCAGTAGTATGCACAACTTCTTTCCAATAAGTATCCAATAGACTGGCCTCATTCAACATGGTCCTAGCCATCTCCTTGACTGTCTTGTTCTTCCTTTCTACCACACCATTTTGTTGTGGTGTTCTAGGAGTGGAGTATTGCCTTCTAATTCCATGTTTTTCACAATAATATTCAAATTCATTTGATGTGAACTCTCCACCCCTGTCTGATCTTAGGCATTTTAATTTGTACCCACTTTCCTTTTCCACCATCTTTCGAAAGATCTTAAATCTTTCAAATGCATGTGATTTATCTTGCAAAAAGGTGACCCATGCCATCCTTGAGTAGTCATCAATGAAGAGCATAAAGTATCTTTCACCAATGAATTCTCTTGTTCTAGTTGGACCACATAGATCTCTATGCACAATTTCAAGTGGCTTTGAGGTGTTGTGCTCTTTTGTCTGGAAACTCACTTTTGTTTGCTTACCTTTTACACATTCATCACAAAATGTGTTTACAGGTTTGATGATGAGTGGCATATTCCTCACACACCCCTTTTTTCTTACTGCAAATAAGTTACCAAAATTTATGTGGCCTAATCTTCTGTACCATAGCCAACTTTCATCTACTTGTCCTAACATACATTGACACTCATAGCATTCCTTCAAATTATAAACATTTCCATCAGTTCTCTTTCCTTTTGCCATAACTTTACCAGTACTGTCTTTCTTTATTTGGCAACCAGTTGAGTCAAAGGTGAATTTGTAACCTTTTTCACACATTTGACTCACACTCAGCAGATTATGTTTGAGGCCTTCCATATAATATACGTCACGTGCCTTCATTTTTGTGTCAATGCTTAGTGTTCCTTTTCCCTTTATTTTGATGGAGGAATTGTCTCCAAACCTTACCGATCCACCATTCCAATCTTCAAGTTTAATGAATTTCCTTTTGTCACTAGTCATATGGTTTGAGCAACGACTATCTACCACCCATAGATTTTTCCTTTCAGCATGCAGGGCAGTCTGCACTATGAGACTTGATTCTTCCTTTTCCTTTTCTTTCTCAACCTAGACTAGTTTAGTTTCCTTCTTCTTGTCAGCTACTATATTCAGCTCAGGTTCAGTTACTGATTCATGATCTGGATTTTTCTTCATTTGCTTGATCTTCTTATTTTTGCAAAACTTTGTTGTGTCCAAATTCTTGACAGTTATAGAATTTGATATTTTCATTAAAGGAAACATCCTTAAATTTATTGTAGGGTACCGGTTTGTTCTTCCTATAATAAAAACTCTTATGTCCATATCCATTGCACTGATAGAAAACAACATTCATATCCCGGAGTGCATTAAATGAATTTCTACTTTCATAATTCATAGAAGGCTTATTGTTTAACCTACAGTCAGCTATTATGTGCCCAAATTTATTACACTAGTAACAATAACCATGAAAAACTAATACATATCGGTTGGGCAGTCTTGGTCCTGAATGGAACTGCCTCATTGGGTGTCTTTCATTCATGTTGTTGAATCTGGTGAATCCTTCTTAGTCAATTCTGGCATTCCTCCCTAGGTCTGCATATTTGTGCACAAAATGTGGTCTCTGGTTTATTTCTTTATACAGTTTGAATGTTGATTTCCAACAATATTTGCATATGTCTTTTTGTCGGTATCCTTGCCTATAGTGAATGTCTTATTTTCTTCACCTTTAATTGAAGAAGTGAACATTATCTCTTTGTTGGATTTACCTTTATGGGTTGAACCTTGACCAACTTCAAAGCCTAAGCCTCTAGTGTCTTTGGATTTCTTTTGTTTGCTTAACATCTTATCCAAAGCCTCAGTATTGCCTTCATACTTACTTCTTATTTTTATTTCTTCCTTGCTTTCTTCAAGCTCCTTTCTAAGATTTATTAGTTCTGCTTCTAGCTCTTGATGCTCCTTTTCTTTCTTTGTCAAATCAAGGGCTGTAGTTTCACCAATCCTCTTAGTTTCTTCCAGCTGTAGTTCAAGTTAGATATGATTTGAATGGACTCTTCCAGAGACTACTTCAAGAGATCTTGTTCATCTACTGCAACAAGCTTAACCCTCTTGAGTTCTCTTCTTGTTTTACTCAATTCTTCAAGTGCACTGATAAGTTCACTCTCCAAATCCACTTCAGCCTCAATATCCTCTTCTTCATCATCTTCATCAGCAAGTCTATCAAGTGCCATGAAAAGATTTACTTTTCTATCATTCTCATGGTCATCATCTTCTGATGGATCTTCATCATCTGTTGTGTCATTATCAATGGTATATACGTTGTTTTGGTTCCGGTAGACTCTTCTTCCCTATTGGTAGTCATTCCTTTCTCTGGCTTTGCCAGCAAATCTTCTGAACTCTCTTGACTCATCTCCACCGGCTTCTTTATGAGGACAACTTGCAACAAAGTATCCTACCTTCCCGTAGTTGAATCATTTAAGTGGTAGTTTTCCTTTGTACTGACCAGATCCTCTTTTGAGCTTTCTAACAAATTTTGCTACTTCAACATTAGGGTCTTCATTAGATTCGTTATGAGTAATAGTTTCTTTGTGCTTTTTGGTGATGTTGAATGCTGCCTCTTTCCTTGTGGAAGTCTCCCTGGTTGTTCTCATCTCATAGGTTGTCAGGGAGCCAAATAGTTCATCCATTGTAAAAGTCTTTAGATCCTTGACTTCTTCTATGGCTGACACCTTATTATCATATTTGGGAGTGAGGGATCTAAGAATCTTTTTGACAAGAATCTCATCTAGGATCTCTTCTCCGAGTCCTCTAATAGTATTCACAGTTTCATCAAATCTATTAAGATAGTCTGCAATCTTTTCATCATCTTTCATTTTGATGCTTCCAAAAGTTGGCTTCTTAGAGTTTGCAGTTTGGCTTCCTTGACCTTTGCATCTCCCTCAAACAACCTCTGCAATTGGTCCCATGTCTCCTTTGCTGAAACATAGTGCATGACTTTGACAAATTCATTATCAGATAGTCCACTCAAGATGGCATGTTTTTCCTTTGCATTATTCTCATACTCCCTTTTTACATCTGGATCAGTGGGAGGAGTATTAGGAATGGCATACCCATTCTTGATCGACATCCACACATCAAAACCAAGAGATGAAATATAGGTCTCCATTCTTCTGCTCCAAAAGGCATAGTTGGTGTATATGGTGAAAGTGGAAACAACAATATTGAAAGACTAAATAGATTCAACCACAAAACCCTAGCCTAACAATAACAAAGATCCACCATAACACATGAAGATTACCTAAGACAATGCAAATCAAATGAAATCACAAAGATTATACCATCACATGTCTAATAGGGTTTTGGATCTCCATTCTTCCTATCTCCATTGATCTTGCTTGATATATTTTCTCTCAGATTTTATATGTGCACAAGAGCTCAACAAAGAACGGAAATGTGGTTGCAAGTAGGCTTGATTGCATATGCAAGTTTGAAAGTGTAGTGGGGGGTTGAATGCATAGTGAGGGTAATCAATTGATTAGGATGCATAGATTGATTAGAAATGATTGATTAGGGTTGATAATGAAGGAAGCATCTCCTTATATAGAAGACACTATATGAAATGGAGGGATAAGATTGAGAGGTGTAAAAGATAAATGGTCAGCTATGATTAGAGGGTAGGTAGAGAAAATAATAAAATAATAAGAGGGTGGGTAGTGTATGAATTAAGAGATGAATGACATGTGTCATAGGTAGAAAAGGTTAATGAATTAATTAAATAAATAGATTTATTTAATTAATAGTAGAAGTGGGATCAATTAAATAAATAAGATATTTATTTAATTTAGGAAACGGATAATTTAAATAAATAAATGTATTTATTTAAATGAGAAATAAGGCTAGAAGAGAATAAATTAATTAATTAAATAAATAAAAATATTTATTTAATTAGACATGACAATTTTAGGTGTCTACAGTTGGATCCATCAAATATCGGGGCTTTTGAGGAAGCAGAATCACTTCTTGCCATTGTGCTCAAAGTCCAGAATCTACCCAAGGTTTAAAGATAACTGGGAACTTGGCTCTAATACCAATTGTTGAACACAAAATACCACTAAGAGGGGGGTGAATCAGTGGTTTCTAAACCATTCCTCTTACAGATCTAAGTTCATAAAATCAACTATTTACTTAACTACTAAACAGTCATACCAGTAATGCAAGAGAGAAAAGACAAAAAGACCATTCACACACAAGAGATTCACAACACCAGATTTATGAGGAAAACCCAATATGGGAAAATCCTCGGTGAGAAGAGCTGATGGAGATTACTGCTCCAATCTAGCCTCACAGGTAAAACACTAACTTACAAATATTTTGGGCACCAACCCATGCACTTTTAAGGCACCAACCCAAGGAGCACCAACCCCTACACCAAGCTTCAACTTGGTGATGTATAGGAAATATTTTTTGAATATAATTGAGGCTTCGTGTGGCTAATGAATTCTGCAACTCTTGAATCAAATAACTCTTTGTTATCTTTCTCTCCCTTTCACAGAGAGTCTGTCAACACATTGTATCACACTAGGATGTTGCCTGCTTTGCCACACCTTGCTTGTTAGGTTCAACTGTCTGACTATGATACTATTGGTAGAATCCTCTCATTGGTTTGCTTGCTCACTCACACTACAACTTGCTCTAAAAACATCTTCTCAAGATTTCTCCTTGCTCGCTCTCCCTTCTCTCCCCTTCTCAATCTTCACAATAACAACACCTTGTTCTGTTCAGAGCTCTCATTACTTATACCTATTTTCCCACCAAAATGCAATTCAAAAACCTGAGCGGTTAGGGTTTTCTCTTTTTGACACAATCTTCATGAGACCCAATCCCACCTTTCTTGGATCAATCACCTATCCTTGAAGACTGCACTTGCACACGGTTTTCATTATCCAATGCATGTTTTTTCTCGGAGTAGCAATCACATATCAGATCTTCTGTCATGAAGTCAGATGACACATAGAGTGTTCCAGATGTTTCCTTTATGAGAATGCCCTGAATTATATTTCCTTTGCCTTGATTCAGGCACCAACTACTCCCTGATCTTCCTCTGTCATTTCTTCTTCCTCGGTCTGCAATCAGTCAGATGCAATCCCTTGATTTGTAGTTCCTTCATTAATGGCAATTATCTGTTTCACCAACCCTATTGATGAAGCTTCACCAACCACAACACACTTGCCACCTCAACTTCACATGGCATCACACTGATCAATACATGGCCTATCGACACATAGTTAGTCAGGAAAACACATATCAGTTAGACCCTTTTCCAGTAGACTTTTCTTCTATTAAGCGATAGAGCATCCGGTCTCGGTTGCACATCTTCACCTCTGGTGGTGTGAGACAACTTTTAACATTCTGCCTCTTCATCATAAACAAGCAACCATTCTTCAGACTGGTTTGTACTTTTATTCTTTATGCTCAATCTCCACCAGTTGATATTAATGACAACTTAGTGTCGAAATTCCAACAAAGTTATATGTTTACTTGTTTACTAGTTTATATGTGTTTGGTATAAAATCATAAAATCCTGTGTTACCAGCAAAACACTAATTCAGCCCCCCCTCTCAGTATTATTGGATCGTAACAATTGGTATCAGAGCTTGGTACCTGGGATGAAGTTTAATAGCTTGAGGAAGATCCTAAAACCAAAATCTTTAAGAATGGCTATGGAGAAGCAACTTGAGATGGCTCTTGAGGATTATGATTCTAAAAGGATGAAGAACTTGAAATTGCAAGATGAACTAAATTCTACAAATGAATTCATTCTTGTCCTACAAGAAAGGTTATCATCTTCTCAAGCAAGAAGAAAGGAACTATTGCAAAAACAAGATGATGATAATGCTCTTAGGGAACAATGTTACAAACTGAGTCAAGAAAATATGCTAATACAAAATTAAATGCAAGACTTGACAATGAGGATGTCTAAGGATATTGAGGATAGAAAGAAGAAAGAAGAAAATCTTGCTACATCTCTGAAGAATAAATCTAAGGAATGTGACAGATTCGCTCATGAGAATGATATGTTGAAAACTAGTTTGGTGCAATCCCGGAATAATGAACAAGAACTTGAAAGACAAGTAATATCTCTATAAGATTATCTGACTACTGGAAGTGAGTACAAAGAAAAGTTTAGGATCACTATTGTACAATTGGATGACTTGTTAAAAGGACAAAGGCATACTAATGATTCTAGAGGACATGGATTTGTACAAGGTGAAATATTTGGTACTGCAGATCAGATAACCAGTGTGCAGAACTCATCAGAACAGAGGAAACTGGTAAGGAAATCTAAAGATTATAAATTCAATGGTAGATGTTTTGTTTGCAATTAATTTGGGCATATGGCTAAACAATGTAGAAATAGAGCAAAGCAAAGCTACAATTCTATTCCGGGTCAATGCCCAAATAGCAAGAAGTATGGTCATAAGTCAGAAGACTGTAGAATGAATATTAAATGCCATGCATGTGGAAAGCTTGGACATTTTTCTAATCACTGTAGGTCAAGGAATGATACCGGATTTGTCAAACAAATTTAGAAGAACAATGTTACATGTTATGCATGCAACAAAATAGGTCATATTTCTAAGTATTGTAGAAGCAAGACTCGACCGATTATCAATGATATATGACAATGAGAAAGGCAAGTAGAAGGTAGATGAAATACAACAAGATCACACCAAGAGATGGATTACAAAATCTGAAGGACCAAGTGGAGATGGATCTACACCAGTAACTCTATCAGTAGAACAAGGTATTCCTCCACCAATAGGAAATTATAGTGGTAACTATAGCATAAGCCTTAGGGGCTGGTAAAGTCACTGCAAAATCTTGCATATTACCCTAGAGGACATCTAGAAGAGATATGGAGAAGTTGTGTTTGTCATAGATGAAGGTTTACCTGGCACAAGACTGTGAAACCAACATTCAGTAGGGTTGTTCATGAACCATTTATTATAGAGAAAGATTAGGGTTTTATTCACTGATAAAAAGGGTAAGTGAATTTATTTTCACTCACCAAGCATTCAAGCATTCAGAGTGAAGAAAAGGAAAATTTCAGGTGACTTAAGAACAAGCAAAAGCATTCTGAAAGGATTTCTAGTAGTTATTTGAGTAGCACTCAATCTTCCAACCGACATTCACTTTTAGGTATTTTTCAAAATGGTAATCAGATCTTCAGCTCCTACTTTCATTGCAAACCCCATAGTTGCAGAGGTTAAGGATAGGCTGAGACCCGTATTCAAGGAGGTTCCCCAAATTGCTAAGAAGGAAGTCTCTGCAGGAGCATTTTCTAGGGTTCGTAACATCATGATTTATGTTGAAGATGTAAGGGCATACATTCACTGCACCCTGGAGGATCTAGGCACAAAGAAGATAAAAAGAATGTATCAATCAGTGATACTGGGCAACTTTGAAACCATCAAACTAGAATTCAAAGCAATTGAGGATCTAGCATTAACCGATATTCTATACATACCAGAATTCAAGGATGAGGTCATTAGATACATTCTAAGCAGGGTTCATAATGAGTTTATCTAGCTAGATCAGACTTACATGATCACCAAGGAGGCTATTCAAGAGATCACTAGCTTACCCAAGGTCGGACAAGAACCTGGCAAGAAAATTTCCAACTCAGAGGTAGATAAACTCACTGGTGCAACTCATGATCATAGATCAATGAGGATCAACACAATCACTGACACTGATGTGAAATTTTCAAGTATGGTAATTGGTTATAAGGTAGCTCAATCTAGCCGATTGAATTCCATTACTAGTTAAGAATTCATGATGCATATCAGATGTTAAGAAATGATATAGTATGATTTATGTGAATGGTTGAGGAGTGAGTTAATGATAAATCTTGGAAATATTAAGGGAGTTAAGAAAGGAACTTTTAGATATAGTAATCTCATTATATGTTTGATTCTTTATTTCATGAATGAGCTACCTAGTCTTGGCAAGAAGTGTTGGGCTCATGACATACTGGTAGGTATGCAGATAAAGGAAACTATCACCGGTCTTGCTACTGATAGAGATGAAAAAAATTGGGGATACTTTAAATCATTTAAGGAAAAAATGAGGCAGAGGGAGAGGTTATCAAAGAACATTATGGAGAAATACTCCAATGATATCTATTTCATGGTTAAGACCGATGAAACCCTTATGGAGGTAGTTGAATCAAGGACCATATGGGTCATAGAGCTTGGATATGAGGTGGATGACAACATCCTTAACCTCTATGCAAAAATGTTGTTAGATGCCCCATTAGATGATAAAACAGAGCATTTTGGTACGACACGAGAAGGATTTTGAAGTGAAAATTGGTTTTAATAGGAAGAGAAGGGAGAAGAAAATAGAAAAAATGTCTACTTTTGTGGTCTTGCATAGAATAGACACTAAAATGGGTTCTAGATCAAAACCGGTAGGAGAACTGGTAGTGGCTAGTACTCCAAAAATGAAGAAGCTTGAATCTTTTATTTCTCCCATCACCTCTGATTATGACCCTAAGGACAATGAGCCTCTAGATTTCAGAAGGGTATAGAGGAAGAAGGAAGATCATCCACCAGTAGAGAAGAAGAAGGCCTTAACCGGGTAGGTCCTAACAGGCCTTACATTGTATATTCCGTAATAGGGTGGCTCAACATCTGAGTTCTAAATCCTCTTATGAGTTTTATCCTAATAGATCAAAGATCCTAACAGGGCTCATCATCTAAATCTCTTAACCGGGTGACTCCTAATAGGGTCTTCTCCTAACAGGGCATCTTTGTAAGCTCCTAACCATGCTAGGCTCCTAGGAGGGTGCATTTCAAAAGAGTGAAAAATTCTTGTGGGTACCAATTCCCATCGTGATTTTTCCCTATTTGGGTTTCCATGTAAAAAACATTATGTTCATATGGTGAATTTTTTTGATGTGTTGATTTCATTTTCTTTTAGTTTATGCATGTGGATGAACACTTAATGAGCAACATTGTTAAATTAGTGTAGAAGATGATTATCTGAGGTTACTGGTACTCGTAAATGATTCTATTGGTGGTTTATGTTTGATTTGATGAAAGTTTTATAAGTATAAGTTTCAATTTTTCAAGTAATGTTAATACTGATTGACACCCCCCCCACCCCCATCTGACTATTAACTGGATCCTCTAAGATTAACATAATCATCTAAGATGTCTTAGCAACATATTTGGGAGATCTCTGAGAAAGGATATACTCCTTATGATTTGGTATTTGGGAATCCTCCTCCGATAGAGTTGGATAAGATGTTAGACAGTTTAGATAACCAGAAGACAACTAAGAGGGGGGAGGGGTGAATCAGTTGTCACAGATTACCGAAAGCATTAGCAATTTAAACTTTAATACCAGAACCCAAAACAATAATATCGGTATTGCAGTTAAACCAATTAAACATAAACAATAATCACAAAATAAAATCCATCCACACAAAACCAAGATTTTACGTGAAAAACCCGGTAAAGGGAAAAACCATGGTGGGAAGCTTACCCACAGTCAGATAATACTTTTGCAGTAAGTATATTGAATTACAATGTTTTAGACATAATGCACCACTAAGAGGGGGGTGAATCAGTGGTTCTTTAATTATCCTTATGAAATTATACCTATTAACAGATCTAGATGAATGAATACTTACCAGTTAGTGAGGAGACTAAACACAAATTCATTCACACAAAAGGACATCACATAACACCAATGTGTATGATGAAAACCCAAGATGGGAAAAACCTTGGTGAGCAATGTTGTTGGAGACTACTACATCAATCCAGCTTCATGATGAAAATCAGTTACAATGTTTAGGGCACCAACCCAAGGAGATAGAACCCCTGATTTTGGGAACCAACCCAAGGATAACCAACCCCTAACTTGTTTATGGGCCAAAACCCAAAGGAGATACAACCCTTCCATTGAGATACAACTCAGTGATCACAATGATAGCTTCAACTATAAAATTAGTCATAGTGTTACAAGTGAATCTGGTAACCATTTCATATACCTCACTCTATTGGTGAGACACCTTTTCTACTACACTAGTTCACTCTTCTACTACTCTCATCTACTATTGTATTGTCGGTAAACTCTATCGGTTCATCTCTACTCTCATTGTACTCTACTGGATCTCCTCCTCACTTCTCTGCTCTGTAGTTCTCTCAACTATCTTCCTATAGGTACAAGCACCTACTGGTTATCTCTTTATATGCACTCTATCTGTTATGCTAGTTGCTTAAACCATACTGGTTAACCCTCTATTAAACCCTATCACTAGTTTAACCTTCACTCCCTCAGTCACTATCTTCTTCTGCTAATTTCACTCTAACTAATCTAACTGTCTCATGCAACACTCAATCACTTTGCAACTGCCCTATCTTCTTCTCTTCAACAACACCTAGCAATGTCTTTGGTTTCCTTGTTTATAACCTGGTTTTCTTGCCAAAAGCCTATTCAAACTTTAGGCAGTTAGGGTTTCCTCATCAACATCAAGGCAAACCAAATCAAATTAGATCTTATCTGATCTCATCACCTAGACAACTATTTGCCCATCACCGCCATTAACGTGCCTTCCAATACATGTTTTCCAAATATGGAAAACACGACCCTGTATCTCAACCTACATTTGTCAAAATGCCATTAATACCTCTGCTATTTCCTTCTCGAGGTCTTCTCACAAAAAAAATTTCTTGCTTTGGTCCAGGCACCAACAACTCCCTGATTTTTCTCTATCATTTACTCTTCCTCAAGCCACACTCCTTTGATTCGATCAACAAATCACAAGATTCATATTAAATGCCCACATGTAAAAAAACCTATCCCTGCATGCCTCTTCATCTCTACGTGGTGTCCATGTCAACATCTGCCTTTTCTCAAATAGCTATGTTAGTATGGATTGGATCACCGAATAACTGCATTACCGGGTTCATCTACCAACATACTAACCCTACTATTATCTCACTCTTTACTGATTAAGCTTTATGTCTACTCTTTGCTAAACTGCTGGTGGAACTCCTTAACCGGTCACCAGACATGTCTATCCATAGCATTCTCATTCTCATCAAGTGGTAAGTCTTCTACATTTGTACCTTGTCCATATTGTCGGTGGACCTACATACAGGTAAACACTCTTGATGACTCCATGTCATCAACCTTCAGTGGTTTCCATCCAAAGCATCTCAACATGCCTTCTCTATCAATTCAGTGCATAACCCTGATTTCATGCACTAGAGGCATTCCTTTGATTCACCAGTAGATCCAGTGTAAGCCTTCAAACACTTGCCTTTACCTCTTCTTCCTTATCTCATAGAACTCTAATGCACATATCTTCAAATAGACACATTGTGTTCTGGTTTGGGCACATTCACTATTAGTCATCTCTTCCCTTGGTGAATGCATCTTCATCTCGTGGGAATCCTATTGTTCAACAACCTCATAGCATATCGGTGACCTATTCATCCTTCTCCTTTGGTGTTGATGTGATTTAGGTAACATTCTTCATCTTCATCATAAACACCATCTCAAGCACCTTGCCCATCCTACTTGTACACTTGTCATTAGGTTTCTAGTTGGCAACTACACACTGTCAACACAACACTTATCAAATGACATCCTTTCCTTACCGGTGATACACTGTATCAGTAACCTTTCCCTTTCATCCACACAAGTCAGGCACTAACTTGTTTACTAGCGACTCCAGTGATCATTCCTCTAAATGAAATTCTCTTCCTTACCTTACTGGTGTTCTAAAACACAAGGTGTTATCAAAGATATCATATTATGTACACCTTCGTGACAATGTTGCACATACATCTCTCATATAGGTAGTCATACCATACTAGTTGACATCAATGATAACATAATGATAATACAATGAAGGGGCGTGCACTTGCAGGAAGGCCAACAACCTAGAGCACATTGCTCATCACAAAAGGAGTCTCACTGACTACATATAAATCCATACAACAATCTAGAGAAGTGTTGAACTACAAAAGATAACATCTCCTATTCCTTAGTACACTTATGTTTAAGCTCAGTAGCGGAGGACTAAATCCTCTTACACAAACCCAATTTGATCTCCAATGATTGACCAACTCCTCTGTCTGAATGATATTACATTATTCACTCATTACATTAACGATGATGATCTACAATGAGATCTTAAATCTATTTATACAAAACCTAGACCATAAACAATTAGGTCAGCCACCAGACAATAAACCGATTACATAATTACAAACAATGTTGGCTTTAGACCAAACAAGTAATATCAACACATAAGACATCCCTAAAATACAACAATAGGTCATATCCACATGTTACATTAATATCGGTCCATAACCTAGATCAACCAAGACCAAGTATAGGTCCACATGCTTCAACAATGATTTCCAAATGCCAAGTCTCGAATATGATTACCAATAGCATCTTGAAACTCCATCAGAAGCTACACCAACACCACTTATGCAATTCATCAAATTTATCCACCAAAATCTCTACCAATGGAACCCTTGCGGGAACCAGAAACCAATCTTCTAAGTAAGAAAAATAGCATCCAAACACCAAGGCCAAAACCAATCGATCAAGTATGAGTATAAGAATTATGAATAAACCAATTCATCACCAGATTATACTGGAGCCTGCCGAATCAAGACAGATCCAAGTCAACCAGAAACCACTCAACCTACCAGGACCAGAAGGGTTCCGGTAGATCATCTAAATAGATAGTGTTGACATCAATGACAAAACATCAATGCAACACATAATCAATTCCACTGAATGGCCAACAATAAACCCCTTTGGCATTGATGGGAACACTAGATGTGAAAAACATCTAAGTACCAAGAAATGCCAAACAAGTCTCCCATGTGGAAGGCAAGCAACAATCATTTGCATATAGCTCTAAATATCAATATCTCCCCCCCTTTAAATAATATCTCTCCCTTTGACATTTTTATTTTTTCACATCACTATCTCTCCCCCTTTAACATCAATGCCAAAAATCTGACAGAAATATCAAAGCAAAAACATAAGCCTCTGAATCTCAAAGCTGACTACTCCCCCTAGGTAGTAGCATCCCACATCAATGCCAAAATGAATAGTATCTCAAATAATGCATTCAAGACTGATGCCAAACCATATCAATCAATTTTGTACCAGACGAGCAAAAACCCCCAATTTGTTTCTCAGGTACTCAAATGATTCCATGGATAAAGGTTTAGTGAAAATATTTGTAATCTGTTCTTTAGTGTTCACATAAACTAGTCTAACATCATTTTCTTACACCTTCTCCTTCAAAAAGTTATACTTGATAGATATGTGCTTTGTCTTAGAATGAAATATTAGATTCTTTGATATATCAATAGAAACAGAGTTATCACAGTGAATAACTATCGGTGCATCACAATCCACCTTTATATCCTTGAAAAAAAATTTCATCCATAAAACTTGTGTACAATTAGTAGCAGCAACAACATACTTAGCTTCAATAGTATATAAAGAGGTACATGGTTGTTTCTTGCTGATCCATTAAACCTGTAGACACCTAAAATTGTCATGTCTAATTAAATAAATATTTTATTTATTTAATTACTTTAGCCTAATTCTTCTATTAATTAAATAAATCTTTATTTATTTAATTAATTCATTTATCCTCTTCTAGCCTTATTTCTCATTTAAATAAATACATTTATTTATTTAAATTGTCTTTTTCCTAAATTAAATAAATATCTTATTTATTTAATTGATCCCACTTCCTCTATTAACTAAATAAACCTTTATTTATTTAATTAATTCATTAGCCTTTTCTACCTATGACACATGTCATTCATCTCTTAATTCATACACTACCTACCCCTTTCATTATTTTATTATTTCCTCTACCTACCCTCTAATCATAGCCGACCTCTTTTACACTTCTCAATCTTATCCCTCCATTTCTTATTGTGTCTTCTATATAAGGAGATGCTTCCTTCATTATCAACCCTAATCAATTTTATGCACTTGACTACACTACACCTTTGCACTTGCATATGCGATCCTACTTGCAACCACATTTCGTTCTTTCTTGAGCTCTTGTGCACATAAAATTTGAGAGCAAATATATCAAGCAAGATCAATGGAGATAGGAAGAATGGAGATTCAAACCCTATTGGACATGTGATGGTATAATCTTTGTGATTTCATTTGATTTGCATTGTCTTAGGTAATCTTCATATGTTATGGTGGATCTTTGTTGTTGTTAGGCTAGGGTTTTGTGGTTGAATCCATTTAGCTTTTCAATATTGTTATTGTTGGTATCCATTTTCACCATATACATTTTGGCACGCCCGGTGGGACTCTTGTCCCTTTTGCATTTAACATTTTTGTTACAGATTTTGTGTTTTGAAGTTGCAGATCTGATATTTCCGACAAAATTTTGACATTTTCGCGTTTGCACACTTTCGGATTGCATTTTTGATTTTCTGCCACGTCTGTGACATCTTGAATCGCATCTATGTCCTTGACAGTATTTTATATTGCAGATTCTAAAAACCGCGCCTGTGTTATTCAGTCATGACTGCGGTGTTTTTAGATGCGTCTGTGTCCAGAAATCGCGTCTGGGTTCTGGAACCGCATCTGTGTTTCACAGAAGCGCGTCTATGTCAGGAAGCCACATCTGTGTCTAGGGTAACCACGTCTGTGTTCATAGATTTTATTTTTGGGGTTTTATTGATTCAGTTTTTGGTCATTTAATGTTTCAGATTTGGTTTATTTTGAGCTAACATTTGCAAATCTAGCTAACAAAATTGGTGCAGCTTGTCTTGAAAGCAAAATCATTTGGTAGAAGGCCCCTATTTTCACAAAGTCTTTTGGATTTAAAATTTACCTAACTTGTGTGCTTGTGGGAAGGGGTGATTATTTCAAACAATCCAAACTACTAATAGATCTTTGTTGCAGGTCCTTGGCAAGGGTTTTTTATTTTTATTGTGTGCTTTATTTTCATAGACTAGCAAACACATCAATTGGTGCACTAAAATTGAATCATTGTCTTTTGTGTCTTGAGCAATAGGCTCTGTTTGTTTAATCTTTAGAGGGCCTGTCTTCCCGTGTGGTCATTAAGACTACTAGTGAGAAGAGAACGACCCAAGTGGTAGCAAGGAAAACCCACCTCTTTCGAACCACTATAAACAAATGTATTCATGGTGAAAACTATGGATAACGTGTGTTGATTAGTTCATATCAACACTATGTCTCCCCATAAACCCGTTTGATCAAATTTATTTGATCAGTTGTAGGGTGTAAACCCTACTTGCTGGGAGCCTTCTATATTTACAGAGGTGAAAGTGCTGCATGTATGGCCACACAAGTGGATGCCCTTACTAGCACCTGCTTGTTTTAGAAGCCCAAATCCTTCTAGTTGTTGGGGCAGGAGGTCGGACCTTTGGTAGCGGCCCACACACATATGGTTCTTAGTAGAGATACAAAGTTCACCACGTGGAGTTTTCATGGGGACTAATGCTTGGCTGACCCGAGAAGTGAGTGCCAAGGGTGGAGCCAATGAGGTCAAGCATCTAAGTATCCACTCTAAATAACGTAGCCTCAGGGGTAAAACTCTATGTGGGATCAACAACTATTGTCTTGGCCAGCCATAAGAATTGTGCTTGACTTATTTTGAACAATCAAACATTCAAGACCAAACAGCAAAACATTGTGTCTTTTGTGTCTTCAAGTGTATGCAAAATTTTTTTACATCAAACAACACACTTTTCTTGGAGTCATTTTTGAGTCTAAACACTTGCAAACATTGAGTCTTCATTAACATTGTGTCCTCTTGTCATGAAAAATAGTCAAACAGTCAGATTTGGTCACAACAAAACAACTGCGCTGATTGGAAAAATTGCACAAATTTTGCAGAAACATGTCTATGTCTGACATAATAGCATATGTGTCTTATAACCATGTCTATGAAGGGCAGAAATGCGTCTGTGTTCTCAGAATCAACATTGCATTTTACAAAAATCTCAGAAACGTGTCTGTGTTAAATAGAACCACGTCTGTGTCAGGAAATCATGTCTATGCAGTATACAGGCACATCTGTGTTTAGAATTGAAAAACTTTTACAGTCCAGCAAACACACACAGTCAGTTTCAGAATTCTTGAGCTTCCTAGGTTATTTCTCTAGGGTTTCATCTAGCATTCAACCTGTCTTTGGGTCTCACACAGTCCGTCATTGCTTTACACCTTACATTACATTTACATTTGTCTAAATTTGAGTCAAAAGGTCACTTGCTTGTCCTCATCATACTTTGTCAACACACTACATACAACAACACTTTTCTAAGTGGTCCCTCATCAAGGTCTATCACCTTTGGGTCTCATTTGGTCTTACTTAGAGTCAAGGTCAACTTACCTCATCAAGAGAAACTATCATCTCTTTGGAAGTCACACCTACTCTACTACACACATACTTGGTCTTACACTTTGGACATTGCAAGTACACCTCAGATTCATTTACATTCCATCCAACTCTTGGCCTTCCATACTCTTTTCTATTTTCATCTAGTCTCACACATCTTGGTCAATACCTAGTTCATGGTTGAAAACCGTCTTCAAAAATCTAGGAGAGAAACTAAAGAGGCTCAAGAGTCCGCAAACATGAGTTCTTATGAGTATGACAATGATATCTTTTTCAATTCTGATCATACTACATTATCCGACATGGATGCCTATAGAAACATTCCAAATGTTGAGAACATGGACACTACAAACAACAATGATACACACAATGACAATATGGACAACTTTTTCATGCATTCAGCAGATGTGGAAGAATCCATTATGGATCCCCATTTCAATAGATTGATTGAGGAAATAATGAGGAGAGATAGACAATACTTCTTACAAATGATGGCACAAAGTGGAGCCAAGATACCTCATGATTTTGACATGTCTCAAATAATGGAACATAGAACTTTGCAACAAACTCACTCCAACATGGATCAAAGGAGGCCTAATAGTGGAGGCAATAGAGGACCACATATGGTGCCTGAATCACCATCATATTTGTTTCAAAAACTAGAGGTCCCACATACACATGGTCAAACATATGATACTCACCTTCACAGACCAGCTTGGAAGTCTTATGTACAAAGATATGCTCAATCACATACCAATGCTAGGGATCAACCACCAAAGCAATTGGATATTCAAAGGCATGCTCAAAATTTGGACACAAGGAAACCCCATGTCAAATTTGGGGGCAACACATTAGAACATGACATGCCTGTAGAGTATGGTATACATGGACAAAACAGATATTTCATTCCTCAACATGAATCTATACCAAGTGGTCCATATACGCAGCATCATTATAGACCTCCTCCATATGAACATGTGTATGATCAATATCATCCATTTATGAAACATGCTCCTCCTCCAATTGGTGCCTCAAGCATAGGATATGGTCCAAGGATTCGATCTCCACCTAAAAGCAATTTGGAGCAACAAATCAGGGACTTACAAAAGAAAATGGAGGACATAAATACACCAAAGCCAACATACACAATGAGAGACATATGTCCTTATCCATTTGACAAGAGCATTCCAATGCCTCCATTTCCTACACACTTTGTGACACCTAAGTTTGATAAGTACAAAGGAAAAGGAGATCCTAAGGCACACATAAGATAGTTTTTTACAGCTTACATTGAGGTAGCAACGAAAGAGACATATTTGATGAGATTATTCCCACAAAGCTTAGGTGATCAAGCTATGGAATGGTTCTCCCAACTTCCACCTGGAATTAAGTCTTGGGGTGATCTAGCAGAGGCATTTATTCAGAATTTCTCCTACAACATAGAGATAGACATATCAGTCACTACTTTGTGCAACACCAAGCAAAAAGATGGAGAGTCTTTTTCATCATTTTTACGAAGATGGAGAAATCTAGCTAGTAGATGCTCTTGTGAAATTCCACAAAAGCAAATGGTAGAGATGTTCACCCAAAATGTTAACAAAGATATTGGCTATGATCTAAGGAAAGCTTGTTTGTCCACGTTCAAGGACATCATTGAAAAAGGCTTAGCGATAGAAAAGGTCCTAATTGAACAAGGAGTCATTAAGATATTCAAGGAAAACAAAGATGACTTTAAAGGAAAAGATAAGTGAAGATTTTGGAATAACAACAAGAACACAGTCAATGATGGTGTTGTTGATGCCAATATGGTGTGACCCAAATTTGTTTTTTCAGGATCAAGCTCTACAAACAATCAAGTGAATACTCAAACAACTTCTAGATCACGAAGGAAGTACACTCCATTGGGAGAGCCACTTGAGTCAGTCTTCAAGAAGCTAGTGGCAAACAAGGTAATCACTATTCCAGATTTTCCTCCATATGAACTAAAGGTTAAATCAAATTGGTGGAATGATGATGAATATTGTGAATTTCATAAGAGCAAGGGTCATAAGATAGGAATTTGTCATCAACTGAAGAACATCATATAGGATCTCATTGATAGAGGTGACATTGAGATTGAAGGACATTCATCCAACCAAGAACATGAGATGTTTAAGGAACCATTCCCAAAGCATGACAAGGGAAAAGCTAAAGCCACAGATGACCAAACCAGCTATACCAGAGCAACCTAAAACTATGATTCAACTATCAATCACATCTCGATGGATAATTATGTCTCTACTATTATCATCAAGGACAAAAACCCTGAGAATTCTACCCAGAGACCCAAGATTGTCCTAAAAGGCGTTGGATCTTCTTCTGAACCTACCTCTGAATGTCATGTTACAACCCATCTAGGTAAACTCACTTTGCAAGGTGCTCCAACTAAAAACACTGCTTCCTCATCAACCAAGCCTGACTATGACCTTGTAGAATAGTTAGGGAAGACACCCACGTTTATCTCCATCCTTGAGCTCCTACGCATATCCCTTGCACATAAAGCTATTCTTGACAAAATCTTGAGAGACACTGCCATTCCTACTGATCTGAACGTGGACCAGTTTCAAGCCATGGTGGGATACCTTTCCATTCCACATTCCCTTACATTCACAGAAGTCGATGACGCCTCCATAAGTCAACCACATAATGCACCTTTACACATTGAAGCCTTCATACACAAACATAGAATCAAACGAGTCCTGATAGATGGAGGAGCAGGTCTAAACATTTGTACATTGAGTACTATTAAACAATTGGGATATTTAGACAAGGCTGTGAATTCTACAAACAAAATTACCATCAAGGCATATGATGATGAAGAGCATTCATCCAAAGGCATAGTCACCTTGCCTCTCAGAGTTGGATCAGTTCCAAAGGATGTGGTTTGTCAAGTCCTTGATCTAGAGCTCACATACAACATACTCTTGGGATGCCCATGGATTCATGAGATGAGCGCAGTACCATCTACATATCGTCAATGCATCAAGTTTCCACACAATGGAGTTGAAGTGACCATAAAAGGTGATCCAAATCCATTCATATATTGCAACAATCTGCAACCTAGATCAGAAATAACAATCCCAGTCAATCAAGAAGCTATTCCTTCATCAGCATATGTGGATCCAGAATCCTTGAAAGCTTCTACATCAAAACAAGCAGAGATCAAAGAAAAGTTCAAGTTTAAAGACTTGGGATGTGGTGAGTATATCTTTCATGTTGATCAACTCCCACTATCTCCTAAGGTATTCAGTCAACAAGAACAATCTACAAACAATTTTCAATATCAAGGAATTGGGTACGAAGCACCTAGTGTTGTGGCTACTAAGTCTGAATGCAAATCTCCTCTAGTGGTGCAAGCATCTCTTGATATCAATAGTCCTAAGAGTGGTTCCAACAAAGAATTTATTGAATATATCACCAGCCATCTGGAGAACTCACATAGCCTTAACAATTCATCCACTCATTCCATTTCCACTCCTCTCCAAGACTTGGATCAACAAGAATTACAAAAGCCCTTACTCATTGGGGATCAAAAATCAAGCTTTGAAAAGAAAAATCTTAAAGTCAAAAATAGAGAGAAGTCCTTTAGTCCAAATCAAAATCAAAAGCTACTAGACTCTCCAAAAATCAAAGTCAAGGATAAAAATCCTATGAAGCAAAAAGAGAAAGAGATGATCTCCCCTAATATCAAAATAACTGGGGGCAAAAGTTCTACAATTTTAAGTCAAAAAAAAAAACTTGTTGATCCTAAGTCTCCATCATGCTATCCTACTTTTACTTCTTTTCACAATCATAAGCCTTCATCACTCATCCACTTGTTCCACACATCCATCCCCTTTTGGTGATACATCATGGACCTTTAATGGAGCTTCCTTGAAGGACTTTATTATCAGGGATGCCCAAACTTCTTTAGGTGACACACATACAAGCCTGTGTAGTCCACACATTAGTAATTCTATCTCAGTTCCTTTATCAAGGAAGACAGTCACTCGAGCTACACATCATTCAGTCAAGGAACAATGAAGCTACAATCATAAGGTTAAGCCTCATACATTTGAGGTGGTTAACTTAGTTCTCAAGGAAAATCCTAAAAATCAGCAAGACAGAGAGAAGAAGGGCAAGTTCGAACCAAACTGGCTTGGTCCTTACATCATTACAACAGCACATGGATCTGGGGCATATCAGCTCTCAACTATAGAAGGTGAACCTTTGGAGGATCCTATCAACAACATGCACCTTCGCATGTTCTACACATAGCTCTTTGGAATATTCTAATTCAAAAAATACAAATGAATCAAAAATTTCAAAAATACAAAAAAAAAAAAATTTCAAAAATACAAAAAAAATTCAAAAATTTCAAAAATACAAAAAAATCATAAAAACAAAAAAAATCGTTACTTGGTGAAAACCTAGCAAACAGGCGCCTTGTGACAACAAAAAAATCAAAAAATAAAAAAAAGTAAAAAAAAAAATTTCGTCCAACGGTGAAAACCACTTCGGTGGCGCCCTGGGCAAGTACCATGGTGAAAATTGGGTCACTAGTGCCATACGTAGAGACATTGCTCCTCCCTCCTTCAGGATTCACTTTCATCTTTCACTTTGCACACACTCACATCCTATCCATTCAGAATAAACTATACACATTCCTATCATGGCTTGTTATTGATCTACCTAAGATTGGTTCGCCATTCATAATAACCTCCCTTTTCCACCTCTTTCCATTCATAATAAATCAGATCCTATCTGTGGCTAAGGCAAATCCTACGTCTAGTGATGGGTGTGGAATTGAGAGCATTACATGTTTCAAGGAGTACAGTTTCTTCCACTTTTCTTCAGTCTATTTGTGCACAATCCACAATAAAGCAACATTTGCATTGCCAATCCGCAATAAAGTTTTGCTTTCTCTGCAATAAAGTATCAGTTTCATGGATTCAGTTAGTTTCAAATGAGACATAGCAGCAACAATGGGCTTCAACAAATCACATCTTTCAATAGACTCAGACAACATATGGTTCAGTGCTATCTATCCTTTTTGTGAAAGTAAACATTGTGACCACAATCAAATAAGACTTATACAAGTGACAAGAGACACTAAACTTGAGGACTACAGTGGATGTTGGTGTCGAGTCTTGGTTTTCTTTTGATTTTATCTTTTGGTGACATGTCTTTTAGCTTTTCCGGGATGTCTCTGACTAGAGATTCTATTTCCATGATGTCTTTGACTAGAAAGGCAAGGATGGGGTATCGTCACCTATTTTTCTTTTGCTTTCTGTGGATTGTCTCTTAGTAATGCTATGAATTGTCCAAGGATATGAGGACACTGAGGGTCTAGTGTGAACTAGGGCATTCTTTGTTTGTGACTGTCTTATCTCCATGCAAATAGGTACAATGACTTTCTGGGTTGAATATATGCGTCGATTGTCATAACCTATTTTTCCATAATAAAGCTCAATGATGATAACACACAAGAAGCTCTTTCACTTTCATATCTTCTATCTTCCATCCCCCTTTCTTGATTGACTTCCATCATCCTTCTTGAGTCCATGTAGCCTGGTATCACATGACTGAGTATAATGACACACCAAAAACATTTACATTTCATGTAGTTGCACCTGCATTACCACATATAAGCATTTCATACATACATATAGATATCACAATTGCATCACATCCTGCACACAACACATGTCAGTACATTTTACATTCTCATTATGTAAATAGTTATTTGCATTATCATATTCATCTGCATTTCATACATTCACATTTGCATTGGCATAACATATTAAAAACATAAAAGAAAAGAAAAAAATATTGCATTTCATCATGCACATATTTGCATCCATATCATAACCATCACATAGAAACATACATCATGAAACGTCTCATCACATAGAAACATACATCATGGAACATCTCATCATATAGGTACACATGCATATAGCTGCCGTAAAGATGAATCATCTCATATATATATATAAAGTGTCTTGATACAACGATGTCAAAATCATATGGCTACAATCACCCGTGGGTGTCTACATCACAATACAAAAATTATACAATACTGATACATAGGGAGCCCTCTACAGCTATGATGAACTCCCTCTCTCGGAGCTTCCTGGCCTCGATGGAATCTAAGCCCCCGAGGGACCCACCCCAGGATCATCTCTCCTATCCCCTCTATCTGGTGGTGGTGGAGGACCCATAACCCCACCACTAGACGCCTGTCTCCTCCGACTCCCTCCCGTAGCCATCACTATCTGCAATGGTCTATGGAATCTCCTCGCCCACTGATCAGCTAGCACTGCACCATAATTGAGATCCTGCCAGTAGCCTATCTCCTCCCTTGTCCACAGGACATAGGCATATCTAGCCCCTGTGTCCTCTGTCACCTGCCTCCTAGCCCTCAGTGATGTCTCAGCCTTTGTGTAGCGCTGAATGGCCTGATCCTGCTCCCGCTCAGTATCTCTGAGCTGCCTCTTGAGTCTCTCCCTCTCCCTCTCTAGGTCGTGGATCTCATCTGCCTGTCCCTGGCAGATCTCCCTTAGCTCAGTCAGCTCATCCTCCTCTACCTCAGCCCCCTGTACCCCTGCCTGTGGCTCTCCCTGTATGGGTGCCTATCTCTATGCATGTGCCTATACTGGTGGTGGTACTTGTACCTATCCCTATACCTGTCCCTATCCCTGCACCTATCTAGGACCCTGTACTACTGGCACCTATAGCGGTAATCCACCACGACCCCTCACCACCTGAGCCTACTTATCCTCTTCACCCTCCCTCTGTGGTGCCACCCTCCTCTCACCAACTACCCCCCTCCTCCTCCATCGGCCTCTACCCCCATCATCTCCATCATCATCACCATCCCCACCACCATCTCCATCTAGTAGCTCTCTTGGATCCATCAGGCATGGGAATGGATGCTCGGCCTAGTATGTTGTGTACTCTGCATCCATGTCGGCATCCTCGATCTCTGGCCATTTGTCCCAGGGTAGGGGCATCATCTCTACTAGCTATGTAACAGCCTGATCATATGATAGTAATGGCCCAAACTGTGCCTGATCCCTGACAGTTCGTGCATACATGCCTAAACCCCATGGCATCCACTAGATCTTGCCAAACTACCTGCCCACCCTATCCACTAGCTACCTCTCCAATACATAGGGCATCCGCCCAATCAGGTACCTACTCTAAAAGGTGTATGGTAGCTCTACTGCATCATCCTCCCACTCCTCGCACCCCAGGTATGGCCTCCATATAACCATATCAATGTCATCTATAACCCACCGCTAGTGCTCTAACCTGCCAATCTGTGGCTGCGAGGTGATCATGTCGTACAAATGCACGAAATTGCGTCTATGACCTCTGCCCCTGAAGTGTATTAGTCTCGTCACCGGTAGTTTCTCATAGGCCCACACCTATAATAATGTGACCCCATAGCCCAATCCCACTAACCCATGGTACACAAACTGATGCAACTCGTAATATAGGTGCACCAACACGCACGACCCCCAAGCATATCTGGTGTGCTATGTCGCCAGTGTCTCCAATGTACTCCCCTAGCCCATAGCCAACCCTTGTGTCGCTCTATCAAGACACAAGAACCCACTGATCACTCCTCCTATCACTGCCGATAGTGCCAATCCTATCTTTGCCATGGTATCCCATGCCACATGCCCTGCCCTCATCTCCAGTCCTGGGTCCCAAAACACTCATCTCAGGGCCTCCCTATCTCCATCTTGATCATAGGGAATCAGCTTCCCATTGATCAATATCCTCAAAATCTTAGATACATCCTCTAGGGTGACTGTCATCTCACCCATCGACAAATGAAACGTGCAAGTCTCGGAGTGCCACCTCTCTGCCAGTGCAGTCAGTAGTCCCATGTTCACCCAAAACTTAGGCACATACAGGATATGTCTCAGACCCATAGCCTCAATAGCAGCTCTGTCCTCGAATGTCAACTCAGGTCACAATCTCTGCATCGACAAGAATCTCTCCCGTGACTCCAACATAGGCAAATACTCCTGCAGTCAAGCAAATCAATCATGTCAGTCATAGTGGCATTCCCTGTTCATCACAAAATGTTACTTTTTATCTAAATGCATCCTAGTGACACTCACTGTTCATCACAAAGTGTTACTCCTATCCTAGTGACACTCACTGTTCATCACAAAGTGTTGCTTTTATCCTAGTGGTACTCCCTGTTCATCACAAAGTACTACATGTTTTGCACTCCCTGTTCATCACAAAGTGCTGCTCACATTTGCACTCACTGTTCATCACAAAGTGCTTCTCATATTTTAGTACTCCCTGTTCATCACATAGTACTATGTCCTGGTACTTACTGTTCATCACAAAGTGTCTTGATCTATCCTATCCTAGGGCCTCTTCTTGAGTGAATCCTCTTGAGTAGTTTCCTAATTCGCAACATATGTTCTATCACAGAATTGTCAATCCTAGCCCTATTTGCTATTCTAGTCCTCCCTAGAGGACCTGCTTGAGTGTATCCTCTCAGCAGCTTATCCAATCGACAGCATATGTTCATCATAGAGTTGTCGATTTGACCTTGAAGACATAAACGTGCCTTGATGACAAAAGCACGCTTAGAGACTGCATAAACGTGCCTGTTTTACATAGACGTGCCTGAAACACACAGACGTGCCTATGCTCTGCATAGACGCGCCTGGATGACACAAACATGTCTTCTTAGCACAGACGCACCTGTCTAGCACAGATGCGACCACACTATGCACAGACGCATTTTCCAGCACAGACGCGCCTGACACAAACACAGACGCGCCTAGCGAGCATAGACGCGTCTGGCACCAATGTAGACGTGCCTAGACGTTTTTGACATTTTTTGGACCCTAACCTAGAGCGCATTTATTACCCTATCTTTCATGCATTAATGACAACAATAAATACAACAAACTACAAGGAGGTTTTGTGGTACTTACCGGCTTTCCTGCATCTGCTGGCCTTTGAAATCGGCGAACGCGATCGAATTTGTGAATCAAAGTCATCGCTGCTAACTACTGCTACTCTATTTTCACTCTGCACTTTGATCTTGTGGATGTGTAGATGACAATGAGGATGTATTTCCCTCATAGTCTATTTATAGACTACCCTAGCCCTAGCCCTAGCCCTCATTTCTCGAGTTAGTCTTCATTATCCCATGACTCTGTCACTTTATCCGGTCAGTCCATTCTAGCCTTTCTTTCTTATCGAGAGATTGTCTGTGATCTTTTCAGATATTTTCATCCAATCTCTCAAGGGGGCATATCATTCCCATCTTGGGGCAACTATGTATCAGTTCATCTTATCTTCTTTGAAACAACGTGACAAGCCGCATTGTCTCAAAGAGGGGCAAAATGTAGACATCTAAAATTGTCATGTCTAATTAAATAAATATTTTATTTATTTAATTACTTTAGCCTAATTCTTCTATTAATTAAATAAATCTTTATTTATTTAATTAATTCATTTATCCTCTTCTAACCTTATTTCTCATTTAAATAAATACATTTATTTATTTAAATTGTCCTTTTCCTAAATTAAATAAATATCATATTTATTTAATTGATCCCACTTCCTCTATTAATTAAATAAATCTTTATTTATTTAATTAATTCATTAGCCTTTTCTAGCCATGACACATGTCATTCATCTCTTAATTCATACACTACCTACCCCTTTCATTATTTTATTATTTCCTCTACCTACCCTCTAATCATAGCCGACCTCTTTTACACCTCTCAATCTTATCCCTCCATTTCTTATTGTGTCTTCTATATAAGGAGATGCTTCCTTCATTATCAACCCTAATCAATTTTATGCACTTGACTACACTACACCTTTGCACTTGCATATGTGATCCTACTTGCAACCACATTTCGTTCTTTGTTGAGCTCTTGTGCACATAAAATCTGAGAGCAAATATATCAAGCAAGATCAATGGAGATAGGAAGAATGAAGATTCAAACCCTATTGGACATGTGATGGTATAATATTTGTGATTTCATTTGATTTGCATTGTCTTAGGTAATCTTCATATGTTATGGTGGATCCTTGTTGTTGTTAGGCTAGGGTTTTGTGGTTGAATCCATTTAACCTTTCAATATTATTATTATTGTTATCCATTTTCACCATATACAAAACCAACTTCTTTCCAAGAAATAAAGCTCCACCGAAAGTACTTTTCTGGTCATCAACATCTCCAACCCAGTCAGCATCTGTATATGTACATAAAGTAAAGTTATCATTCTTACGGTACCATATGCCATATTTTGATGTACCTTGCAAGTATATAAAAATCCTTTTCACCACCATCTCATGCTTTTCTCTAGGATCACTCTGAAATATTGAAATAATACAAACAACATTCAATATGTCAAGCCTAGTCCAAGTCAAATAAATTAGACCTCGAATCATAGATTTGTATCTTGTAGGATTTACTGGTGTAGAAACATCTTTTCTTGTCAATTTCTCACTTGTAACCATAGGTGTACTTACTGGTTTAGAATCTCCCATAACAAATGACTTCAAGAATTCCTTAGCATATTTAGTTTGATAGATAAAAATACCTTTGTCAGTCTAAGTAATCTGCAAACCTAAGAAAAATTTCATCTCACCAATCTTGGACATCTCAAATTATTTCTCCATATTATTAGAAAATTCTATACATAATTTATCTTCACCTCCCATAATAATGTCATCAACAAATACTTGAAAAATCAAGATATCATCATCAGTGATTTATAATATAAATTACTGTCAGCACTGCCCTTAGTAAAACGAAGCTTCAAAAGAATTTTATTTAACCTTGCATAGAAAGCTCTAGGTGCTTGTTTCAATCTATATAAAGCTTTCCTTAACCTAGAAATCATATCAGTATCACCTGATAGTGTAAATCCATCAGGTTGCTCAATATAAACTTCCTCATCAAGATTGCCATTTGAAAATGCACATTTAACATCCATCTGATAAACCTTGTAGTTTTTATAAGCAGCATAGGCAATAAATAATCTTACAACTTCATTCCTAGCTAGCGGTGCAAAAGTTTATGTATAATCAATTCCTTCCTTTTGAGAATGTCTTTTAGAAACCAATCTAGCCTTATTCCTTATAACTTGGCCATATTCATTCAATTTATTCCTAGAGACCCATTTAGTTCCAATGTCATTTTTATTTTTAGGTCGGGGAACCAAATTCCATGTGTTATTTTTCTCAATCTGATCTAATTCTTCTTCCATAGCTTTTAACCAAAATTTATCTTTCCATGCCTCAACTATAGATATCAGTTCAACTTGTGAAATTAAACATACCTCATTAGTTGCCAATCTTCTTCTTGTCATCACTCCATTGCTCTTATCCCCAATGATTTGATCTTCAGAATTATTCAATCTCATATACCTAGGAGTCTTCTGACTCTTTGTTCCTCTTCCCTATTCTTCAGTTAGTGTAGAATTCTTTGATTTTGCCAGAGTAATTGGTTCAACTCTGTTCTGGAAAAGGTGCTACAAGTTCCTTCTCATAAACTCTAATTTGACTTTTGCTTAGCTCATCTACTTTGACATTACCACTCTCCACAATTCTCTATAATATCTTGTTATAACATATACATTTTTTTCTTTCATTAGAATAAAAAATAAATATGCCTTCATCACATCTATGATCAAATTTTCCAATAGTATCATCTCTCCTGATATAAAATTTACTACCAAAAGTTCTAAAATACTTAATTGTAGGTGTATTGCCAAACCATAATTCATAAGGTGTCTTACCAGTTTCTCCTTTGATATGTAATTTGTTGAATGTGTAAACCATTGTACTCACTACTTATCTCTAGTAGATATGAGGTAGATTTGCTTCCATCATCATTTTTCTAGCAGCATCCAAGATTTTTAATTTTCCTTTCCACAACTCCATTTTGCTAAGGTGTTCGGGCAGTAGAAAATTATCTTCTTATACCATGCTTGTCACAAAAGTTATTAAACTCACCAGAAGTGAATTCTCGACTGTGATCTGATCTCAAACATTTAATCTTCAATCCTTTTCTAGTTTCCACTTTAGCCTTAAATATTTTAAACTTTTCAAATGCTTTAGATTTTTCTCTCAAAAAAGTAACCAACATCATTCTAGAATAATCATCAATGATTAGCATGAAATATCTATCACCATGAAATTTTTTAATTCTAGCAGGGCCACACAAATTAGTATGAATAAGATAAAGAACATCATTTGATTTATCTTCTATACTCCTAAAAGAGGTTCAGACCTGTTTACCCATTTGACATTCTTTACATACCATATTATAGGGCTTCATAATCTTAGGTATATCTCTAACAACTTTAGTTGAATTGATCTTCACAATGCAATCAAAATTAACATGACACACCCTTTTATGCCATAGCCAACTCTCATCAATTGGTGTAATCGAACATGTCTTATCTCTGGATTTCAAATGAAATATATTACCTTTTGTCTATGTAGTGGTTGCAATCTCCAAGCCATATCTGTTAATGATTTTGCATTTTCCATCCTTGAATTTTAATTAAAATCCCTTATCTACCAATTGTCCTACACTCAAAATATTATGCTTCAAACCTTCAACATAATAAACATTGTCAGTATTGTTCTTATCATCCAATGATATAGTTCCTTTTCCTTTGATCATACATGCCTTGTCATCTCCAAATCTAACTAGTCCATCATCAAATTCTTGCAAAGACAAAAAATTCCCTTTATCTCTAGTCATATGATGTGAACAAACATTGTTAATTACCCACTCATCCTTGTCCTCAAGTTTAGCAACAAGTGCCTTCTCCTCAGGTACATTCTCTTCCAGTGTCAGATCATCTTCCTTGATAGCCAAGAATACCCATTCCTTCCCATTATCAGATCCACTAGTAGAGTCTTATGTCAGTTCATCATCTGAATCAGTAATGCCTTTGTCATCCACCATGTAGCATGACTTGTCTCTATTTTTCTTGAATCTATACTTGTTCTGATATCCAAAATGAGGCTTAAATGATCTTTTAACTCTTTCTTTAAATTTTGAATTCCTTTCAGGACATCTAGATGCAAAATAACCAATCTTATTACATGTAAAATATTTAAAAGGTTCTTTTCCTTCATACTTACTTCCTACTAGTCCTTTCGATACTCTTCTAGCAAATAGTGCTTCAAGTTGCTCAAACACATCATCTTCTCTCTTCATATCATCTAATTCTCTTGCATATAAATCTTTCTAGTCTTGCATATCGGTTGTAGATGTAGATGCATGAAAAGAAGGTTCAGTCTTCACTACTCGAGAAGGTCCAAATTCCTCAAGCTCAAAAGAAGATAGTTTCCCAACCAAAGTATCTCTGTTGACAGCCATATTAGCCATTGTTCTCAACTCATTGATAGTAGTAGCCATCATTTTGTAAGACAATGGTAGGGATCTCAGGACTTTAAAACCAATTTCATCTTCACTCAGAGTTCCACCACAACATTGAATTTCCACAACAATCTCATTTACGCTTTCCATGAATGCAGTAATCCTTTCAACTTCTTCCATTTTTAGGTTTTCATATCTCACCAGGTAACCATCAAGTTTAGCAATCTTCACTATAGTCACCTTCATTAAGAGTTTGTAACTTATCCCATATAGCCTTTCTAGATGCTTTGTCAGTTAATCCCATTATTTTCTGATCAGAAAGTACACACAAGAGGGCTTCTCTTTCTCTATAATCAATCTCAAGCTCCTTCTCTAGGTTAGCCAGAGGAGGATTGTCAGATCCTAGATTAAAGGGTGTGACACCAATCTGTGTGATCTCCCAAATCTCCTTTCCAAGACATCTCAGAAGAGTCTCCATCCAAATCTTCCATACTATGTAATTTGTTCCTTCAAGCCTTGGTATATCCCTTCGAAAGATAGCTCCAGAAGAAATGGATGAACTTGAATTGTTAGTCGCCATAGGATCTTCCTCAAGTGGTTAATTTTTCTGCAAGGAGGACCAGAGCTCTGATACCAATTGTTAGACAATTCAGATGATCAAAAGACAACTGATAAGGGGCGGTGAATCAGTTGTCACAGATTATCAGAAGCATTAGCAATTTAAACTTTAATACCATAACCCAAACAATAATACTAAAATAGTGGTTAAACCAATTAAGCATAAACAATAATCACAGAATAAAATCCATCCACACAACACCAAGATTTGTATGTCGAAAACCCAATAAAGGGAAAAACCATGGTGTGAAGCCTACCCACAATCAGATAATACTTTTGCAGTAATTATGTGAATTAAAATGAAGGGGCTTGCACTTACAGGAAGGGAAACATCCTAGAGTACATTGCTCATCACAAAAGGAGTCTTACTAACTATATATAAATCTAGACTAGAATTTGGAGAAGTGTTCAACTACAAAATGTAGCATCTCCTATGCCTGAGTACAGTTCTGGTTAAGCTCAATACCAGAGGACTAAATTCTCTTACACAAACCCAATTTGATCTCCAATGATCGACCAACTCCTCTGCCTAAATGATATTACATTATTCGCACATTATATTCCTTGACCATGAACTCTTATATTAACCATGATGATCTAAAATGAGATCTTACATCTATCTATACAAACCCTTGATCATAAACAATTAGGTCGGCCACAAGACAATAAACTGATTACATAATTACAAACCATGTTAGATTTAGACCAAACAAGTAATATCAACACATAAGACATCCTGAAAATACAACAATAAGTCCTATCCACAAGTTACATTAATGTCGGTCCATAACCTAGATCAATTGGGACCAAGTATAGGTCCACATGCTTCAGAAACGATCTCCAAACACCAAGTCTCAAACATTATTACCAACAACATCTTGGAACTCCATCAGAAGCTACACCAACACCACTTATGCAATTCATCAAATATCTCCACCAAAAGATCTATTGGTGAAACCATCTCCGGAACTAGAAACCAATCTTCTAAGCAATCAAAATAGCATCCAATCACCAAACCAAAACTAATTGATCAAGTATGGGTATAAGAACTATGAACAAACCAATTCATCACCAGATTATACTGGAGCCTACCGGATCAAGATGGATCCAAGTCAACTAGAAACCACTAAACCTACCAAGACCAAAAGGATGCCGGTAGAGAATCCAAATAGATAGTGTTGATATTAGTGACAAAATATCAATGAAACACATAATCAATTCCACAAAATGGCCAACATGAGAAACATTAAAAATTACTGTAGAGCTAGAGAAGCCCTTTTGAGCATCCTTTTTTATTAGCAAGTAATGGGACTAATAGACCAATCATCTACAAAATCTATATGGGATAAGTTAGAGACTCTGGATGAAGGTAACCCTACTGTTAAAATTGATAAATTTGATGGTTAACGGGTGAGGTATGAGAACCTAAAGATGGAGGAAGATGAAAGAATTACTGCTTTTATGGAAAGAGTTAATAAAATTGTTATGGGAATTCAATGTTGTATTGGATCTCTGAGCAAAGAATAGATTGCTTATAAAATATTGAGAGACTTTCCACCAGCTTACAAGATCAAGGCTACTACAATTAATGAGTTGATAACAATGTCTAACACTTGTTTTAATAGGGATACTTTGGTTGAAAATTTATGTGCTTTTGAACTTAAAGAATTTGGTCCTCAAGGAGCTGCAAAGACTGAATTTTCTTTTCATACATCTACATCATCAATCGACATGAGTGATTGGAAAGCTTTATATGAAAAGGAAGTAGATGATATAAATAAAGAAGATGAAGAAATTCAGCAAAATGAAGCCCTATTTTCTAGAAGAGTACCTAAAGTTCTGGTAGGAAGTAAGTATGAAAGAAAATCACCTTTTAAATGTTTTGCATGTAATAAGATAGGTCATTTTTCATCTAGATGTCCTAAGATGAATTCAAGATTTGAGGAGAAAGCTAGAAGATATTTTATGCCTAACCATGAATATCAGAACAAACATAAGTATAGGAGGAACAAAGACAAATCATGCTACTATGCGGATGAGGAAGGTGTGACCAATGATTCTGATGATGAATCAGCAAAAGATTCAGCTAGTGGATCCAGCAATGGAAAGGAATGGGTATTCTTGGCTATCAAGGAAGATGTTTTGGAACTTGTTATTCAAAATAAAGACAAGGCTCTTGCTGCTAAAGTTGAAGACAAGGATGAATGGGTGATGGATAGTGGATGTTCACATCATATGACTAGAGATAAAAGGAAGTTTCTATCTTTGCAAGAATTTGATGGTGGTCTTGTTATATTTGAAGATGAAAAAGCATGCATGATTAGAGGAAGAGAAACTATATCATTGGATGGTAAGCATAACACTAATAATATCTATTATATTGAAGGTTTAAAGAATAATATTTTGAGTGTAGGACAATTGGTGGATATGGGATTTAAATTATAGTTCAAGGATGGAAAATGCAAGATTATCAATATATCTGGATTGGAGATTGCAACTAGTACTCAGACTAAAGGTAACATCTTTCATTTGAGCTTCAGTAAGAAGATATGTTTGGTTGCACATATTGATGAGAGTTGGCTATGGCATAAGAGCTTATGTCATGTAAATTTTGATTGCATTGTAAAGATTAGTTCAACTAAGGATGTTAGATATATACCTAAGATTGTGAAGCCCTATAATCTAGTGTCTAAAGAAATGTAAAATGGGTAAGCAGGTCAAAACTTCTTTTAAAAGTATACAACAGAAATCTAATGATGTTCTTGATCTTATTCATACTGATTTGTGTGGTCTTGCTAGAATAGGAAGTTTTTCAGGGTGATAGGTATTTCATGCTAATTAGTGATGAGTATTCTAGAATGATGTGGGTTACTTTTATAAGGGTATCAAGCCTTTGAAAAGTTTAAGATCTTTGAAACTCTGGTTGAGACAGAAATAGGGATGGAGATTAAATTCTTAAGATCCGATTAGGGTGGTGAATTTATATCTGGTGAAATTAATAGTTATTGTGAGAAGAATGAGATAAGGAGATAGTTGTCGACACCCCATACACCTCAGCAAAATGGTGTTGTGGAAAGGAAGAACATAACTATCTTGGACATAGCTAGAACTATGATGATGTAAGATAATCTTCCTCATGTCTATTTGACAGAAGCTATGAGCATGGTAGTATACACATTCAACAGAGTTCATATCAAAGGAGACATCGGTAAGACACCATATGAGTTATGGTTTGGTCATACACCTACAGTTAAATATTTCAGAATATTTGGGAGTAAATGCTATATCAAAAGATATAATTCCATTGGAAAGTTTGATCCTAAATTTGATGAGGGAATATTTCTCAGTTACTCTAATGAAAGAAAAGCATATAGATGTTATAACAAAATATTGCAGAGAATTGGGGAGAGTGCCAATATCAAGGTGGATGAGCAGTACAAATGTCAAATAAGAACTTATGAGAGAGAATTGAAAGTGGAAATGATTATGACTGAACTGGTAACACCTATACTAGAACAAAATGTTGAACTAGTTGTTGGCATGATTGGCCTAATTGATGCAGATGGAGAATATTGACTGAACTAGTTAAAGACTATTGGTGATGGCATTGTGATGAAGAGATTGAGATTGCATGATTGGGAGACTTTGATCAGTTATTTATGTTGTCATTGATGGAAACTAATGTTTACTATGTTTTATTTTATCATCTATATATTTTTGGTCTACCCAAAATTGCTTACTGGTAATGAAACAGGAAATTGGGAATTAGGACCTTAACTGGTAAATCAGGAAATGTTTTGATTGGATCTGGCGATTGGTGATGATTGAAGTTTTCTAGTTTGGAATATGAGTTTGTATCATTGTAATATGTATCTGATTAGAAGTGCATCATGTTGTGACAACCTAAAGTCATGTTTATGATTTCTAATATATTTTTGGTAGGGTTTAAGAAGAGTTTAAGGACCAGTAAAGAATTCTCTTAACCAGTAATATTTTTGGTTTCGCGGTGATCTACATCAAGTTAAAATGTTGGAGATGTGGTGCAGGAGCACCTAGGTCCTAATTTCCTTGTTTTTGCAAATTTTGGCTTGTACTGACCTTAGCCAAGTTAGCGGTGAATAATGACTCTAGGAGAGTCCAAGAATGAGTATTTTGGAAATGTAGGTCTAGGTGGAGTTCATTTTATCTAGGTTTGCATTTTTGTGTAGATAGTGTGTTTTGAGTAGTTTTGACCTTTTTGTTGGTCAAAAGTGTCAAAAGTTGACAAAAGCCTTAGGGGGGGTGTTGAGTAGTCCTTAGACATGTTTAAGACATCATATGTGATGACTGGGTATAGGTCTCTTAGGTTGGAGAGATCAAAAGTGTAAAAAACACAAAGTTGCAAAAGTTGTAAAAAGTTGTCATGACAACTTTTAAAAATTGTCATGACAACTTTTGTCCTGAAATTGGTTAGTGGTGGATTTAGGGATTGCTCAATGCCATGGAAGGATTACACACATGGAAAAACTATATAAACCCCCTCCTACACATTTTTCAAGGTTGGTGTACTTGGATTTTGAAAGCAATAATAAAAACACAAGATTTTTGGACTGCACTTTTACATTGTTTTGTCAATTTTTCATTCTTGGGAAAGCCTGATGGATTGAATCCATGAATCCAATGATGGATTGAGATTAAATAGTGTGTTTCAGAGTATGATTTTCATTTTCAATCATTGTAATTAGGTTTTACTACTGATGAAGTGATTTGATTCACAAATAGCTAGTGTTGTCTTGTAAATAGTCTTTTCTTTATAAATATGGTTGCCACATGAATCCCACACGTACTACCATCACGACTAGTTGGGGTATGGTTGGAAACCTTATGTATAGTGTAAATATGTAGGTTCAAGTGTTGGACAAGTTTTTGAACATGACTGACACCTCTTCCTAGGTGAGTCCAGGAGTAGCCCAGTTAGAGGAGAAGAGGTGAAGAAGTGTTCAATAATGCAGAAGTGAAAGAAAAAGCACCATTTCTAAATTTGGAGGAGTTCATGGGGTTAGGAAAGACTTGTATGAACAAGGAGGAGCCTTGAAGAGTCCATTTCATAGAAAAAACCCAAATTGCCTACTCACTATCGGTGTAAGCCTTTGAAAACCTTACAAACCCTCAATTTTAGGGTTCATACCTTGTACGATCAGACCAAAGCCTAAAACCACAAAAATCTATTGGGTATGGGTAATCATTGAAGGAAAGATAAAATTTGTTGGGGGTTCTTTGATTCATTTTCCTCCAAGCCGTAAAAAACCAGTCTAGGAGGCCTAATTAGGCCTAATTCCTTGTAGCCCTTTTTCTGAGCAAAATTGTGAAACCGGTAGGAAATCTTAAGATTGCAACCTACAAAAGGACTCCATATGCATCAAAAACATGTTAAAGACCCTAATACACCTCTGCAACATCTCATGTCAATTGGGGATCAATATGACAAGTTGAGGCTAAGAGGCTAAAATTGAGTACTAGAGAAGCACAATGAAATTGATAGGGTTCCTAACCAAAACACATGAAGGAAACACCCTAGAAGGGAAAAGAACCAAGCCCTAGAAGAGAGTGAGAGGGACTTGGAGTCCTAGAAGCAACTAGGATTTGTGAGTTGGTGGAATTGAGCAACATCAATTGAGGAAGTGTTGAGTAGGCTAGGTATACCCTATCAAATTGGTATCATAGCCTACAAGATTTGCGCTAGTAAGGTTGATGTCCTTGTTGTCAGGAGAGTCGGTTGGAGATAACATGGTGATGAATGCTGAATTGGTGAGGAAAGTGGAAGATTAGGAGGAGGAGAATAGGCTCATGAAGGAAAAGGTGGAAAGATTGGAAAGCAAGCTTGGTGATATTGAGACCAAGGCAGAAGAAGTGTATGTAAAAGTGGAAGGAGTAGAAGGAAAGGGTAAAGAAGTGGTAGAGGTAGACAAGATACCTAAACCTGATCCTATCTTAGAGCAAGAACATTTCTTGAGGGAATTGAAGGCCTTGAGTGGTAAGTCACTAGAATGATTGCCATTGTTCACTAGCAAGATGGAGGCAGAAGTGGTCCTAGAATGGATAAAGCTATGGAGAATCACTTTGAGTGTGAATGCATAACTGAAGCCCAGAGAGTTATAGTAGCCAAGTCTAGGATGAGAAGCCCTGCACTCACATGGTGGCAGTTTATGCAAGATGAGAGGAATAAAATGGGCAAAGCACCCATCTCTTCTTAGAATGGGATGCTAGTTAAAATCAAAGAAGTCTATCTCCTTGATCACTATGAAGTGTAAATTCATAGGAAGAGGTATAAACCTAAGGTAGAAGGATCTTGATGTCAGTAGCTACACTGAAGAGTTTCACAAACTTAGCCTTATATCTCATGTGGTAGAAGAGGAGAGTGTCAAGGTTGCTAGGTACCAAAATGGCCTACGGTGGAACATCCAAGAGCAAATCAGTTTAATGAGCCCAAAAATAGTACATCAAACTTTTCAACTTACCCTTAAGGTGGAGGAAAAACTAAAAAGGAGACATGACTCAAGCAACAATAGGGGCAGAGGCAAAGGAAAAGACAATAGAGGCCATAGAGGAGGCTTTGGTGGAAGAAGTTCTGAACAAAGAATACAAGGAGAGTCTAAACTCACTGAACAACAAGATAGTGGCAGCAGTAGAGGAGGATTAAATAGAGGAAGGGGATCAAATAGTGGTTCCAAAGGAATGTCTAGTAACCAACGTAGAGGTTCCTCATACTTTGCAACAATGAAATGTTATCATTGTAACCAACTTGGTCATCCAGCATATAGGTGTCCGGAGAAGGGAATATCATCACATGGTGATGAAAGAAGAGTGAGCCACCTCCAAGAAGAGTCTTCAAGTAGAAAGACTTCAGAATTTGCCTTAGAGTTAGAAGTAGGTGAAAACTTGATGATAAGGAGAACTTTGATCAAAGAAGTGGTTAGAGAAGAGCCTAGCCAAAGAAGGTCCTTGTTTAGGATCAAATGCAAGATTCTAGATAAAGTGTGCAAAGTGATCATTGATTCAGGGTCTATGGACAATATTGTGTCAGAAGAGGCAATGAGCAAGCTCAAATTGTAGAGGATACCTCATAACAACCCCTATAGAGTGACTTGGTTGAATAAAGCACAACATGTTCTTGTTAATGAGAAAACATGGGTGGATTTCACCATTGGAAGGTATAAGGACAAGGTGTTATGTGATGTCCTACCCATGGATGCATGCCATCTTCTCCTAGGAAGACCATGGAAATTTGATAGACAAGCTATCCATGATGGAGCAAAGAATGCATATTCATTCAAGAAGGATGGAGTCACTTTCAAGATTCAGTCTATCCTTGAGGAAGGTGAAATAAAGGCAGTAGGTCCTAATGTTCTTTCAGTGAGCGAAAAGCAGTTCTTGAAGACACTTGAGGAAGGTGAAGGCATAGGGTTTGCACTTGTGATGAATCCCAAAGAAGAAGGCAAGAAAGAATAGCAAGATTTACCAATAGAGGTGCAAGAATTGTTGAAGAAATTCAAGGGTATTGTAAGTGAAGGACAACTAGCCACCTTACCTCCTAAAAGGACCATAAGCCATCAAATAGATTTCATTCCCAGAGCATCCTTTCCTAATAAGGTAGCCTATAAAATGACTCCTCAACAAAATGTTGAAATTGCCAAGCAAATTCAAGAGCTCTTAGACCAAGGCCTAATTAGGAAGAGTATTAGCCCTTGTGTTGTCCCTACCGTGTTGGCACCAAAAAAAGGTGGTACTTGGAGATTGTGTACTGATTCTAGAGCCATAAATAGGATCACCATCAGATATAGGTTCCCTATTCCTAGAATAGAAGACCTAATGGATTGTTTAGGGGAATCCAAGTACTTTAACAAGATTGACCTTAAGAGTGGCTATCATCAAATAAGAATCAAGGAGGGTGATGAATGGAAGATTGCATTTAAGACTATTGAAGGTCTTTATGAGTGGCTTGTAATGCCATTTGGCTTATCCAATTCTCCAAGCGCCTTCATGAGACTCATGAATGAGGTGATGAAGGACTTCATAGGTAAATTTGTGGTAGTATATCTTGATGATATTCTCATTTTCAGTAAGGATAGACCAACACATATGAGTCATTTGCAATATGTATTACAAAGATTATATGATGAAAAGATAACCATGAATTTGGAGAAATGTGAGTTTGTTAAGTAGGAATTGGTTTACCTTGGGTTTTTGTTATCTCAAGGAAACCTCAAGATGGACCCAAGAAAAGTTGAAGCCATTGTAAATTGGCCCACTCCTAGATTGGCAACAGAGGTGAGAAGCTTCCATGGATTAGCCCAATACGATAGGAAGTTTATTAGGCAATTTAATGCAATATGTGCCCCAATGCTAGAAACCATTAGAGGTGGTATGAAGGTCAAGTTTCAGTGGAATGAAGAAGACAACAAAGGTTTTGACACCTTGAAGGAGAAAATAGCTACCCAACCAGTACTAGTATTGCCTAGTTTTGAGAAGCTATTTATTGTAGAGTGTGATGCCAGCAATGTTGCAGTAGGTGTTGTCCTAAGTCAAGAGGGAAGACCAATAGCCTTCCATAGTGAGAAACTAAGTGATGCCAAGAGGAAATACTCCTCTTATGATCTTGAGGTGTATGCTTTGGTGCAAGCATTGAGAAAATGGAGACACTATCTCCTACCTAAAGAATTTGTGGTGTACACAGATAACCAAGCATTGAGTTTTATTAATTCTCAAGACAAACTCAGTCACAAACACATGAAATGGGTGGAGTATATGTAGGCCTATACTTTCACCATTAAGCACAAGAAAGGGAAGCAAAACTAGGTAGCTGATGCACTAAGTAGGAGGCTCTTGACAGTCCAAGAAATTTAGTTGAGAAGAATAGGTGTGGATAGTTTTAAAGATTTGTATGTAGAGGATGAAGACTTCTCAAGTGCCTACCAAGTATGCAAGGAGTATTAAAATCATTTCGATAGTGAATACTCAGATTTCACTTTGCAAAATGGGCTATTGTTCAAAGGTGGACAACTTTGTGGGCCTAGAGGCTCAATGAGGGAAAATCTAACACAAGAGAAACACAATAGCAGCCTTAGTGGTCATTTTGGAGTCAATAAGACTCAATAATTGGTTCAGAGATTCTATTATTGGCCAAGGATGATTCAAGATGTGAAGAGGTATGTGGAGACTTGCATAGTTTGTAAAAAAGATAAGGGTACTTCAACAAATGCCGGTTTGTATCAACCTCTTCCCATTCCAAGTAGACCTTGGGAATGCATTAGCATGGATTTTGTGGTAGGTTTGCCAAAGACTAAGCAAGGATATGAGAGTATTTATGTCATTGTGGACAGATTTAGCAAAATGGCTCACTTTGTGCCTTGTAAGACCACTCATGATGCATGCCGCATAGCTTAGTTGTTATTTAAGGAAATAGTAAGGATACGTGGTTTACCATTGAGTATAGTTTTAGATAGGGACTCCAAATTTATGAGTCATTTTTGGAAAACATTATGGTAGAAGCTTGGCACAAACCTCTCTTTTGGATAAGCCTACCATCCTCAAACAGATGGGCAGACCGAGGTGGTAAATAGAAGTTTAGGAAACCTATTGAGGTGCCTTACCAAGGAGTATGGGTAGACATGGGATCAAGTACTTGCTCAATCTGAATATACATACAATGACACCATAAACAGGTTTACTAGTAAGAGCCCTTTTGAAATAGTCTATGAAGTGCACCCAAGAGGCATTTTTGAGTTGAGAGATTTAGGAAGTGTAGCAATCAGAAATGGATATGCAGAAGACTTTTCTCAGTCCATGAAGGAGGTTCATGAATCAGTTAGGCAAGCTTTGAATGAGAACACAAGCAAAATAAAACAAAAAGTTGATGAAAAGAGGAGAAATATACAATTTCAAGTGGGGGATCTTGTTATGGTGCACTTGAACAAAGCAAGGCTACATCAAGGTGTGCCAAACAATTTGCAAATGAGGAGGATAGGTCCATGTGCTATTTTAGCTAAGTATGGTGAAAATGCATATAAGGTGGACCTTCCTAGTGACATAGGCTTGTCACCAGTTTTTAATATTGAAGACTTGGTAACATACAAGGGGTCAGTCCAAGGTGTGGAATTCAATCCTAAAGAGGTTTCAGATGATATAAATAACCTTTAGTTACTGGCTAAGCCTAATCCTAAGGTCGAGAAGGTGTTAAGTTCAAGAATTGCTAAGAAGACAAGGCATCAAGCCTATTGGGAGCACCTCATTAAGTGGCAAGGAATAGATGAAGCTAAGGATACATGGGTGATGGAGTTAGAGTTAGAGAAGCTTGACATTGATCTAGCACTGATTCCTCAAGAGGTGACATGATCTCTTTTTGTTAGGGAGAATGGTGCAGGAGCACCTAGGTCGTAATTTCCTTGTTTTTGCAAATTTTGGCTTGTACTAACCTTAGCCAAGTCAGTGATGAATAAGGACTCTAGTAGGGTCCAAGAGTGAGTATTTTTTGCAATGTAGGTCTAGGTGGAGATCATTTTATCTAGGTTTGCATTTTTGTGTAGATAGTGTGTTTTGAGTAGTTTTGACCTTTTTGTTGGTCAAAAGTGTCAAAAGTTGACAAAAGCCTTAGGGGGGGTTAAGTAAACCTTATAAATGTTTAATATGTCATATGTGATGACTGGGTATAGGTATCTTAGGTTGGAGAGATCAAAAGTGTAAAAAACACAAAGTTGCAAAAGTTGCAAAAAGTTGTCATGACAACTTTTGAAAATTGTCATGACAACTTTTGTCCTGAAATTGGTTAGCGGTGGATTTAGGGATTGCTCAATGCTATGGAAGGATTCCACATGTGGAAAAACTATATAAACCCCCTCCTACATTTTTTTCAAGGTTGGTGTGCTTGGATTTTGAAAGCAATAATAAAAACACAATACTTTTGGACTGCACTTTTACACTGTTTTGTCAATTTTGCATTCTTGTGAAAGCCTAATGGATTGAATCCATGAATCCAATGATGGATTGAGATTAAATAGTGTGTTTTAGAGTATGATTTTCATTTTCAAGCATTTTAATTAGGTTTAACTACTGTTGAAGTGATTTGATTCATGAATAGCTAGTGTTGGCTTGTAAATAGTCTTTTCTTTGTAAATATGGCTGCACCATGAATCCCACACGTGTTGCCATCACGGCTAGTTGGGGTATGGTTCAAAACATTATATATAGTGTAAATAGGCAGGTTCAAGTGTTGGACAAGTGTTTTATCATGACTGACACCTCTTCCTAGGCGAGTCTAGGAGCAACCCGGTTAGAGGAGAAGAGGTGAAGAAGTGTTGAATAATGCAAAGGTGAAAGAAAAAGCACCATTTTTGAATTTGGAGGACTTCATGGGGTTGGGATAGACTTTTATGAACAAGGAGGAGCCTTAAAGATTCCATTTCATAGAAAAACCCCAAATTGCCTACTCACTGCCAATGTAAGCCTTTGAAAACCCTACAAGCCCTCAATTTTAGGGTTCATACCTTGTACAGTCAGAACAGAGCATAAAACCACAAAAATATATTAGGTAGGGCTATATCATTGAAGGAAATAAAAAAATTTTGGGGATTCTTTGAGTCATTTTCCTCCAAGCCCTAAAAAATAGGTCTAGAAGGCCTAATTAGGCCTAATTCCTTGTAGCCCTTTTTCTGAGCAAAATTGTGAAACCGGTAGGAAATCTTAAGATTTCAACCTACAAAAGGACTTCATATGCATCAAAAACATATTAAAAGACCCTAATACACCTCTGCAACATCTCATGTCAATTGGGGGTCAATATGACAAGTTGAGGCTAAGAGGCTAAAATTGAGAACTAGAGAAGCACAGTGAAATTGATAGGGTTGCTAACTAGAACACCTAAAGAAAACACCCTAGAAAGGAAAAGAACCAATCCATAGAAGAGAGTGAGAGGGACTTGGAGGCATAGAAGCAACTAGGCTTGGTGAGTTGGTGGAAATGAGAAACATCAACTGAGGAAGTGTTGAGCAGGCTAGGTATACCCCATCAAGACGACGTTACACAATCTATGTGGAAAGTATAATTGTTTCTTTGGAGTATTTGAGGATGGAATTTCTTGGGAAACAACAAAGCACTTAGAAGAGTGTTCTAAGGGTTTGACATTGTATTAAATTTAGTTGTTGTGGGGATTTACAATCACTCAACGATTGATATTGTCTTAAAAATATTGTAATGATTTGTATTATAAAATCTTGATGTATCTAGGATTTAGTTGCCGACCTAGATGTAAAAGTTATTTATGTTGGTATAGTTGATGTTTGTAATGTTGGTGGTTTTTGAGAAGAGTGTGAAACTGAATCAAAGTGTGAGAGATATTCAAGATTGTTCCAAATTTGAAGAAGAATTAGATCTGATCAAGAAAGTAGTTAAGTGCTATACCCAGATCATTCATCATTGATCCCTAATAGTTGCAGTAGATAAATCCCTTAAGTGAGTAGGTCTTAATAGGTCTTACATTGTAAATACTCTAATAGGGTGGCTCAACATCTGAGTTCTAAATCCTCTTGCAAGGTTGATCCTAACAGGGCTCGTCATCTAAATCCCTTAACAGGGTGACTCCTAACAAGGTATACTCCTAACCGAGCTAGGCTCGTAGCAGGGCACATTCTGAAGAGTGGAAAATTCTTGTGGGTACAAATTCCCACCATGGTTTTTCCCTATTTGGGTTTCCACATGAAAAACATGGTTTCCATATGGTGATTTTTTTTTATGTGTTGTTATGATTTACTTTTAGTTTATGCATGGTTAATAAACACTTAATGAACAACATTGATATATCAGTTTAGCAGATGATTATTAGAGGTTGTCGATACTGGTAAATGATTCTATTGGTAGTTTATGTTTGATTTGATGAAATTTAGATAAGTTTAAGTTTAATTTTTTCAAGTGTTGTTAATATTGTTTCACCCCCCCCCCTCTCAGTATTAATCGGATCCTCTAAGATTAACAATTGGTATTAGAGTATTGGTCTTCTATGTGCAAAAAGCTTAACAACTTGGTGGAAAGATCCTAAAGAAATATGATGAAGGAGGGTCCAAAGTTTACCAAGGACAACTACTAGATATGGAAAGGCCGAAAGAACATATACATTAAAGGATTGGGTGCATAGTATTGGAATCATGTGGTAACCAAGTATGTTGCTCCTATTACCAGCCCCTTGACACCACATGAGCTCAAAGAACAACAAGAAAACATTCAGGCCCTAGAAGCAATTGTAAGTACTTTGTCTGACTCTAAGTATATAGATGTTCATGGATTAGAGACTGCATATGAGGTATAGGAGAAACTATATTTGATTTATGGAGGTGATGAACCTATACAAAGATATAAGGAAGAAAGTTTAAGAGGTAAATTTGATGATATAAAAATGGTTGATGGTGAGAACATTGCACACTATGGTCAAAAGATTAAACAAGTTGTAGGTTGTATTAAGAGTGTTGGACGTAAGATTTATGATGATGTTGTTGTTAGTAAAATTCTTAGAACTCTCCTATCACAATATTCTATTAGAGTTTCTGCAATTCAAGAACTGAGATATATTTCTAAATATAAAGTCACTGTTGATTCTCTTATTGAAAAGTTGACTGCATTTGAGTTAAACAACTTTGATAATAGTGTTTGAAAACCATCCGAGTCTTCTTTTCAAACTTCTATAACCAGTACATATGTGAGGAAAGGAAAGGATATTTGTCATGACTATAGGTTTAGTTATGGTGGTAGTAGAGGTGATGTTGATGAAGAAGATCATTTGATGGAACTTGAGGCATTAGTGGCTTAAAGATTCCCTACAGGCACTGGTAAGTATATAGGTAAATTACTCTTGAATTTATTCTCTTGCAATAAAATTGGACACATAGATGCTAACTATCCTAACACGGATAAGAAAGACAAGTTTAATAAATTCAAAGGAAAAAGCAAGAAACAATGTTATGTTGTATTTGATGAAGGAGTAACTGATGAAGAATTAGAAAACGATGACAATGAGGAGATAGTATTTGATTTTGTGAAGGAATATCTAACTAATTAAATGGCATTGGTTTCTCACATGGATATCAGTGATGAATGAATAATAGATAGTGGTTGCTCACACCACCTAACCAGTGACAAAAGTAAGTTCATCTGATGGAACTTGAGGCATTAGTGGCTTAAAGATTCCCTACAGGCACTGGTAAGTATATAGGTAAATTACTCTTGAATTTATTCTCTTGCAATAAAATTGGACACATAGATGCTAACTATCCTAACACGGATAAGAAAGACAAGTTTAATAAATTCAAAGGAAAAAGCAAGAAACAATGTTATGTTGTAGTTGATGAAGGAGTAACTGATGAAGAATTAGAAAACGATGACAATGAGGGGATAGTATTTGATTTTGTGAAGGAATATCTAACTAATTAAATGGCATTGGTTTCTCACATGGATATCAGTGATGAATGAATAATAGATAGTGGTTGCTCACACCACCTAACCAGTGACAAAATTAAGTTCATATCCGATAAAGAGTTTGATGGAGGTGTTGTAAGGTTTGGTAATAACTCTCCCTACATGGTAAAAGGTAAGGGATCAATTTCATTAAATGGAAAGAGTAATGAAGATGATGTCTTTTGGGTTGATGGATTAAAACATAACCTTTTAAGTGCTGGTCAATTAAACGATAAGGGATATTTTCTTGAATTCAAAAGTAGAGTGTGCAGGATTCTTGGAAACAATGGTGAACTAATTGCTACTGGAAAGAAGATAAGAGGTAACCTTTTCCATCTGAATACTAATGTGAATAATGGTTTGGTGGCAAAGATTGAAGACCACTGGTTATGACACAAGAGGTTTTGTCATGTGAATTTTGACAATTTGATAAAGGTTCATAAATCAAGTATTGTGAGAGGTATACCCCAGCTTGTTAAAATAGACAATCTATTATGTAAAGATTGTCAGATGGGTAAGATGACTTATGTATATTTCAAGAGTAAGTCTTTCTAATCAGAGAATATCCTTGATTTAGTTTATACTAATCTTTGTGGTCCTACAAGGACTAAGAGCTATTATGGTGATAAGTATTTTATGATCTTTACTGACAATTTTTCCATGATGATGTGGGTAACTTTTCTAAGAGAAAATTCTGAGACATTTTGTAAATTCAAAGCATTTAAATATCTAGTTGAGAAAGAAACTAGGAAGAATTTGAAATGTTTGAGATCTGACGAAGAGGTAAATTTACTTCTGATGAGTTTGTGAAGTTCTATGATGGACAATGAATTAAGAGGAATATGTCAGCTCCTAGAACTCCACAACAAAATGGGATAGCAGAGAGAATGAATAAGAAAATTGTTGAAGCTACTAGAACCATGTTGATTCAAGGTGAAGTACCAAAAATGTTTTGGAGAGAAGCAGTTAGCACTACTGTATATACTTTGAACCGACTACTTGTAAAGAGAGGTAATAACAAAACACCTTATTAATTATGACATGGAAAGACTCCTCATTTAAGTTACTTCAAAAAATTTGGGAGTAAATGTTTCATTAAACATGATGATTTCACTAGAAATTTTGATGCAAAGTGTGATGAAGGAATTTTTCTTGGTTACTCTACAAAGAGTAAGGCTTTCAAATGTCATAACAAGAGAACTAAGAAGATTATTGAGAGTATAGATGTAAAGGTAGATGAAATCTTTGAGAAATCTAATGAGACTAGTAGATTTGAACTTGAGAAAGATGAAGAAAAACTTGTGTTTATAGAATCGAAAGTGCAAAAAGATGATGAACGGGAAAATGAAGAAATAGGTGCTCAACTAGAAAATGAAGAAAGCGATGAAGAATATGAAGAACATGAAGCAGAAGGCATAGCACTACAACTAGTAATACCAGGATATGTCAAAATGAATAATTTAGAAGACCAAATAATAGGAGATAAAAATGTTGGTGTACAAACAAGGAAAATCAGAGAAAACTCTTGTCTGATTTCAACTATTGAGCCTAAAATGGTAAGAGATGCATTGAAGGATGATGATTGGATTAATACTATGAATGAGGATTGGATCAGATAGAGAAGAAAAAAACATGGACACTTGTTCCTAGACCGGATGAGAAGAATGTGAGTGGCACTAAGTGGGTCTTTAGAAACAAGTTGAATGAAGAAGGAAAGGTTGTAAGGAATAAAGAAAGACTTGTATGCAAAGGCTATGCACAAGAAGAAGGAGAAGATTATGGTGAAACCTTTGCACCGGTTGTGAGATTGGAAGGTGTAAGAATATTCCTACTTTATGTTATATTTAAAGGATTTAAGGTCTACTAGATGGATGTTAAATCAACTTTTATTAATGGCATTCTTGAGAAAGAAGTGTACATAGAACAACTAGATGGATTTGCTTTGTCTGAAGATAAAAATATGGTTTGCAAGTTGCATAAGACATTGTATAGATTGAAGCGGGCACCGAGACTATGGTATGAAAGATTACATGTACACCTGATCAAGATAGGATTCCAACGTACTAGTGAGGACAATAACATATATCTCAAGACTAATGGAGACAAGATGTTGATAGCTAAAGTTTTTTTGGATGATATAATCTTTGGTGGTGATGATTATTTATGTCTGGCTTTTGCTACTGAGATGAAGAAAGAATTTGAAATGTGTCTTATTGGTGAAATTAAATTCTTCATTGGGTTGCAGGTCCAACAATTGGATGGTGGAATATATTGATGGAATGGCTTTGCCATGCGCGAACCCTTTGCAACGAAGGCATGTTGTGAAAAATCTACAAAAAACTTACTGATCTCAAGGGGAATCTTAGATGAAGGTGGCTCATGTAAACTTTGTGGGATCTACAAATCATTTCAATGCTCTTTCCCTCCCGCCTCCATGTGCATATGGTGATAACTTTATCCCTAGCAACCTATGGAAATGGAAGATGCAAAAATATGGTTTGAATCCCACTAGGGCTCCAACATTTCCCACATTCATCTCGGTAAGTTACATTCTTGTGAATAACACTTTTTTTGGCTCTACATCTGCTACTAGAGCCACTGGATGGTTGTGGGGACAAGTGAGCACTAATCCCACCTTTAATTTAAATTTCAGAATGTCTCTGATTGGGGCTGATTGGTGGATATCACGAAAGCATAGCAGAAAATCCTTGTCCTCTGGCCCTAGTGGTTTGTTGGATAAAAAATGCCTTTGGATCCTTCTTATTAAAAATTCCACCCCTTGCTTTGCCACTAGCGCAAATTGTGTGAAATTAGGTTCTGGCGCCAGGATTTCTTCCCCTTTGCTTTTGCCTTGTCTTCCTCCGGCTTCGTCACTACACCCCTGCCCTTAAGTAATCAAGGCCCACAACTTGAGCCAATTTTCCCATGGAAGAATTAACACTATGGAATTCCCCTCTGGCCTACCAAGGAAATAATTTGGTCCATGTCTAGACGTAGACCATCAAATGCTTATAATTAGCAACCATTGCACAAATGGTTTATGGGACAAATGCAGAAACAAAGGCCTCTTTGGAAAATGGTGTGGCTTCGGAGCATCTATTGAAAGCATCATGCACTGGCTAAAATACTCATTCGACTATGAGGTAAGTATCACTTCCTGGAAGATGAATTTCTATTCATTTACTTTATTTCTGTGGATCTTAAAAATCACCTGTTACATGGCGAGCCGATGTTTTTTTAGGGCTATTATTTTAAGTTTTTTGAGTGGAAACCTAACTTCTCCCCAAAATATTTTGAGAATGAAACCATGCCCAGATGGGTAATTCTACCAAACCTTCTTGTAGAATTGATCCACAACCACAATTTGGATAAAATTTGTGATCTCTTGGGGGCTTTGAGGGTATGGAGGAAAATCTCCTAGATTCATCTAATGTAAAGATCTTGGTTAAACTAAAACTTAATATGCAAACACTAAAACCTATCAAGCTAATTACAAATCATTTGATATATACAATTTATACTAAAATATTCAGAGGTAATATGGGGGCAAGAGAGGTTATTCTTACGGTCCCTGAAATTCGGGACAACCTAATAGGGACTGGAGGATGCTCTCCTCCTCAGATAGGAAAAATTGTTATTAATTTAAACCCTAATGTTGGGGGTTTCATCATTAGTGATATCCCTGAGGAAGAGGTTTCCCTCGTTGATTTTTTGAAGCCTAATAATGATCTCTCCAAGTCAGATATTGAGGAGGGTGAAATTGTTGAAAATGTCCTACCACTCCTCAGCCCTGCAATGCTTTCTCTGCCATACCAAGCTCCCCCCAATTATTCTCTCAATCTTTCCTTCCCCCTAGTTGTCATCCCCCTCTCCTATTGGCCTAACCCAATCCCCCATCTAGCTTATGCCCAATTTCCCCCAAATTAACCATTTGGAGACATATTTCTCCAAACCCACCATCCCACATTTGCCCCCCATCAATTTAATGGATAATGTCACTATTCCTCCTTCCTCCCCCTCTCCTGGCCCCAATAACTATTCCCCTTGCTCACCCAATTTGGTCCTTCTTGATCCAGTAGGGAATAAGGATTTGTTGATTAATTGCTCAAGGTCAAAAGCTTCCCATGCCTTGGCCTCAGTCGATGCTTCTCCTATCTATGAATTTGAATATTCAATTAAAAGCTTTGATTCCTCCCCATCCTCTAAACTATTGGAAAAGGAAAATAGAATTATTCTTGAATATATTGGAAATGAGGTGGTTAATGATCTTATGGAACAATTCATAAATGAAATTGCTGATGAGGAAGAACTAGCTTTACAAAAATGCCTAATGATTGCAAAAATCTTGGATTGTACACATTAGGATAATAATCGTACAACAAAAATAACTGATAGGGCCCTAGTAAATATGAATAAAGACAAAGTGGTGGAAGATTTTTGTGAAGAGGACATTGAGGAAAATACTAATAAAAGTGTGGCAGATATGATTGTTATGGATTCATTTATTAAGGAGAAACAATTCCTTATGAGTAAGATCCTGGAATTGGAAGAGTCAGAGAAAGCTCAGGAGGTTATGGCTGAGGAAATGATCAAACTTGTGGAAAAAAGATGGTTCTTCCCCTATTCTCAGTCTAGAAATTACTAACATTGATAAAATCACACCGGATTGTGGAAAATCTCAGGAAAAAGGGGAAGAAAGTCTCTCTCGAGACTTAGAGAGAAAAATGGTTCAGCTAAGAATCAACTCAAAATTGCAAAGTTATTTCAGGCAAGTAAGGGGCAGTACCTTCCCACAGGGCCATGAAGCTCATTTCCTAGAATGTTAGGGGCCTTAATGCCCCTAACAAGCAGTGAATACTGAAATGTTGCATCTCTAAGCATAACCTAGATATAATGTTAATTCAAGAAACTAAACTAAACAAAGATGAGCTTAATACAATTAAGAAAAAAATAGGCATTTGGGAACTAATAGGTGTTTATGTTGATGGAGCTTCTAGGGGCATGGAAATACCCTGGGATACAAGATGGACTACTTTCACACCTATCAGTGTTAACCAAAACTGGATAGATGGTACTATTGGAAGCGTCAGATCTAATATGCAATTCACACTTATCAACGTCTATGGCCCAATTCAAAACAAAGACAAGAGGATTGGATGGTCTGAAATTGAGGAATTCTTTGAGACTGTCTCTAACCAGTTTTGCATTATGGGTGGTGACTTCAATGCCATCCTAGACCGTAAAGAGAAATGGGGTGGATCTAACAAAGTGTCGGCAACAACCACTGACTTTAGTTCATGGGTCTATAAGAACCAACTAATTGAGATACATACTGAGGTAGACCAATTCACATGGACCAACAGAAGGATGGGCTTTAGCCACATAGCTGAGAAATTGGACATGATTTTTATAAAAGGCAATTGGGCTGATTTCCCCTTTAATTTAATGGCTGAAATTATTCCTTATTTTGGCTCTGATCATTATCCAATACAATTAACTATCGTGGAAGATACCTCTCCTATTAGATGCCCCTTCAAGTTTGAGCAGATGTGGCTCATGGATGATAAGATCCTTACATCGATTGAGGGTTGGTGGGCTAAGGTCAAGGTAAAGGGCTCCAAAAAATATTTCTTAAACACTAAAATGAGAGCAATGAAAAATAAACTTCTAGCCTGGAATAAAAATATATTTGGGAATATATTTGATACTAAGTTTACATTAGAAGATGAGTTTGAAGCTCTCAATAAAAAGGTGATGGATAAAGGGATGGATGAGGAACTATATCTTAAAGAAAAAGGATTGAAACTAGAATATGAAGATATTTTAGCAAAGAAGAAATATTTTGGCATAAAAAATCCAGGGAAACCTGGCTAGAGGCAGGTGATAGAAATACAAAATTCTTTCACAATATTACCAAGCTTTGCATAAATATTAATAGAATTATAAGAATTAACTACAATTATGGAAGCCTCATTAAGGACCCTAGGATTATTGCTGACCTAGCAGTGATTCATTTTGAAACATTACTTAATAATTTTGAAGGGTCCAATTTGAATCAACAAAATCAAATAATTAGGAATATTCCTAGAATCATTACTTGTGAACAAAACCTAATGCTTAATGCAAAATTCACCAAGGATGAAGTTGGAGCAGCATTAAAATAGATGCATACTAACAAAGCACCTAGACCTGATGGGTTTCCTACCCTTTTATTTCAAAAGTGTTGGCACTTAATAGGAGATGAGGTGACATCAACCTTAGAAGGGGTGAGAAAATCATGTAACCTTCTAAGGGAGATTAATAACACCTTTTTAACTCTAAATCCTAAGAAAGAGAAAGTGGGCAACTTTAATGATTTTAGACCTATTTCTCTTTGCAATACTATATACAAACTCGTCACAAAAACTATGGCTAAGAGAATGTAGAAGATTCTCCCTTTCATTATCAGTGAGGAACAAACAGGCTTTGTACCAGAGAGATCAATCTATGATGAGGTCATTATCACCCAAGATGTCATCTATTCCATTCAACATAATAAAAATCCTAGCATGCTTATCAAACTAGACATTTTTAAGGCCTATGATAAAGTTGACTGGAGGTTCCTGAGTAGATTTTTGGAAAATTTTGGCTTCTCCAAACAATGGGTGAACCTTATTTTTGAGTGCATTTTCACACCCAAATTCTCTATATTGATCAATGGCACTCCTGAAGGTTTTTTTAGTTCCTCAAGAGGCATAGGAGGATAGGGTGACCCACTCTCACCTTTCATCTTCATCATAATGGTTGAAGCCATTGGTAGATCCATCAACATAGCTAAGCACTCGAGACAATTGCAAGGTATCAACATTACTAGTAATATTGATTCTAGTACACATCAGCAATTTTTGGATGATACAATTTTGTATGGTAGTTTCCCTAGGGAAGAGGCCAAAAACTTTAAGAAAATCCTTGACACCTACACCCAAACGTCAAGTCAACATATTAATAATTCCATATCTGAGATATTCTTCTTTAACACAGATTTCAAGCTAGAGGAAGAAATATGTAGTATCCTAAATTTCAAGAAAGGGGCCCTTCCAAGCAAATACTTAGGGCTCCCATTGGATTTTGGTACTAGGTCCACAAGGTTATGGGACAATATAATTGAGAAAATCAAGTGCAAGAATGAATCTTGGAAGTGCAACTGGATATCCTCTGCTGGGAAAGATACCATGCCTAAAGTTGTCCTTGCTTCTATTCCTATCTACCAACTCTCTTGTATTCACCTTCCGACAAATAAGAGATAAGAAATTAATAAAATTTTAAGCACCTTCTTTTGGTGGGAATCTGAAGATAAGAAAAAGTTAGCCTTGATTTCTTGGGACAATATATGTAGACCCAAAGAGGCAAGGGGTTTAGGGCTTAAAAATATCAAAGAACAAAGCAAGTCTTTAGGGGCTAAACTAGTCTGGGGGATGTACAGTAATCCAGATTTGAAATTTCGTAAGTGTTTTTTGTATGGTTAACCCTCCCAAAGGCTCAAGGATATGGAATTTCATGATGGAGAGCAAAAATCTTATTAGTGATCATCTGACCTGGAACGTAGGCAATGGTGAAAGTCCACTATTCTGGAATGTTTCCTGGGGAGGCTATGAAAAGATTACTAGTTCAAATAATTTTGAGGACTCAAGGAGAATATTAGAATCCCAATGGGTCAACTATGTCAAAGATTACATTTCCCTACCTAATATTGAGTTTCCCCCATATTAGAATTGGAAAAAATTAGATGTAGTAGATATCACCTCTGCAGAAAAAGAAACGCTAATGAATATTCTGAATAAAAGGATCATTAGCTTGAACTTGGGCATAGATAGATTGATATGGAATGGATCCAAAACTAGGATTTATAATACCAAATATGGTTACAACATATTGATGAGAAAACAAATTAGACCCAAAACAAACCTCCCATTACATCTCTACTAGGATAAGAAATGTCTCCCTAAAGTGGGCCTCTTCACTTGGATCGCTCTTCAAAAACAAATTCTTACTACTGATAGGTTTACCAAAATGGGCTATGAAGGTCCTAGCAGGTGCCCCTTATGCAAAAAAGATTAGGAAACAAAAGACCATATCCTCCTCAATTGTGAATATTCTAATCTATTTTGGCAGTGGCTATGTGGAAAGATGGGTTGGATCTTAGCCTTGCCTAATAACATCTTAAGCTTGTTCCAGGGCTAGCCAAATAAAAAAAAATCTAGTATCTATAATCTTCTCTGGACTATTAGCCTTTCTATTATGATCTGGGAATTATGGAAAGAAAGTAATTGTAGGTTATTCAAAGATAGACAGTTGTCCCCTGAACAATTGATCAATAAGATAAATACTAGCATCATAGAGCTAGTCAATAATAGGATCTTAAAACATCCTAGGAAGGAGGCAACAATGTCTTGGTGGGATGGCAAAATGAGAAGCAATTGGGAGGGGCTGAAACTTCCTCCCTTTATTGGCCCGAGTAATAAGGATAACTCTAGAGCTTGGCAGGATTGTAAATGGCTACCTCCAAAGGAAGGGTGGCTCAAACTCGACTTTGATGGGGCCTCCAGGGGAAACCCGAGAAAGGCATAACAGTAAAGGTAAGGAGATAGTCTCTATGTTTGTTCCTCTGGGGAACACTACTAATAACATGACAAAAATCCAAGCCTTAATAGAAGGCTTAAAATTATGCAAATGCTTAAACGTTGAAAATTTGGACATTGAAGGTGATTCTGCTATAATTATTAATGTTTTAAGTCTAGGGTATACCCCTAACTAGAAATTAAACTCCCTTCTAACCACAACTATGTATCTGTTATCTTTACTCCCCAACTCTACATTCAATCATATCTTCAGGGAAGGTAATAAAAGAGCTGATGAATTGGCTAATGTTGGGCCTGATGGCATTAGCAGGTGCATTATTAATCAAGTGGATATATCATCTTATTAGTAGATCATATGGGTGTTCTTATGATTATATAGATGTATATTTACATAAATACCCTAAGGATATTTCTATACACATATTTCTTTTGTACTCATTAGCACATTTATATTCTCTATTAATAAGGAGATCTATCAGCTTGTTCTTCTACTCTATTTCAGATGGTGTTAGGAATTGACTGTGGTTGAATTAAGTCATATTCAGTATATTTATATATGTATAATTATCTAGATTCACTTTTGATAAGTGTTTCTCAGTTCTCTAATTAGATGGGGGAGCTTTTCTTGTAGCCCTCTAGCAGAGGTTCTAAGTTATGTCTAAAGATATATGCAACATGCTCTAAGTGTATTTTGGATGTTATACACTCTTTTGGTACAATATGGTTGACTTGTTTAAGCTACTGTATTATTGATGGTTGGTCAAAGCTCTTGTTGATTACTTGCTAAAGCTCCAATTGGTCAAATTTATGGAATACAATCTATATATATTTATATAGAAACTCCCCTATATATAAATATATATACATGATATTCAATCTATGTTTCAATACCAACAATAATCTAGGAATTTTTGAGATTCTCGGTGGATTTGACCATTTCCTAGTTTTAGGATTTTAATAGAGGATTGGTTTATTAGTAGATAATATCTTTTTTCAAATTTGGAGGTGCTTTGATGGTTTGGTTAGTGTCAGCTATTACTCTTGTTTCATTTGCAACAATTATGTTTGATTATCCTCAGGACATTACTCTATAATCTTTTACGAGCTAAATGTTCTAATTACTATTTAGCAATTTATCTCCATGGATTACTAACAAGCATCTTAGCCAAAACTTGTTTGAGTGTTTTCATTTGCAGATGTATTGGAAAACGGTCTTATGCTCCTCTAGATAGACTAGATAAAATACCAGCTAAGCTAATGGAAATTCAAATGCTAAGTATCTTCAGAGCCAGTATGGACATGCAGAGGGTTGTTGTAACAAGGTTTTTTTTTTCTTTTGTTTTGCCATCTCATCCCAAGGATGAGCTTGTAACCTCAAATCATTCTTAGTTCATTCTATTTATTATAAGGGGAGGATCTTCCTTCTTAGCTGATCTCGGCAACTTTGGCAGAAGCTAAAATGTATTTATTGTATCCCGGACTGATTGTCCCAAGCAATGCCGAGGGTTTTTCTTCCCCGCTCTTTTCCCCCGGTGCCTGCACTTGAATGGGGTTACATGTAATCTTATTTCTCAATTAATAAATTATATTTAAGGCCTTTGCCTATTATCTATAAAAAAAAAAAATTGGATGGTGGAATATTTATCTGTCAAAGTATGTTAAAGAGGTGTTGAAAAAATTTGGTATGTGTTATCACTATTTTAAATATGTTGAAAATATTGCCTTTTAGCTATTGGAGTTTGTCAAAAATCAGAAATTTGACCTTTGTCTGCAAGTTTATGGTTCCAAGGGTTTAGGGTTTTTGGGCATTTCAAAAGCATTTGAAAAAATAAAAAACCTTTGTGTCGCTTTTTCTCCAAATCTTCTTTTTGCTCATTACCTTTTTCCACTTAAGTGGAAGGGTCGTCACATTGTTGTAGAGGGGGGCCCTTTTAGGTCTAGGCTTAGGCGGGTTCTTATAATTTTGAAAGAGTTTGCAATATTTTCCTAGGCCCTAAGTATTTCCTTTTATCTGTTGGGTTTCCTAAAGATCGAGCAAGTTTCTTTAGATCTTGCGGCTATCGTTACACCACAACATAAAGTTGGACAATGGTTATTCGTCGCGACATGGTGACAAACCACTAGCGGTGGACTATGGCTAGTGGGTTAAAGGAGATACAGTTAAGCCAGATGGTTAAGTAAAGGCCATAAGGTATCAAAGAAGTTTAAAGATCGAGTAGGTTCCTGTTGATCTAGCAGTTGTCGCCGATTTGCCATGCAAAGTTGCTCGAATATTATCCTTCACAAACCAATGGCTAAATGGTGGGACTCGCTCTTAGGAAGCATTTTAAGTGTGTTAAAGTGCAGATAAGTTTTTGTGCATCGACGATTGTCACTATATCGTGACATAAAGTTTCTCAACCATTATTCTTCATGGATCAACGACCAAGTGGTGGGGCCTGTGAGAAAGGCGGGTTTGATGGTGCAGACATGGCAGGTGAGTTGGTGAATAGGTGGATCTACTAGCCCAAGCCTACGGTGACACGTAGCGGAGTAGAGGGTATAAGATCAAGATCCGGTGGTGGGTCTGGCGGTGATGAGATGGTAGTTAGGTGGCATGTCATCAAACTCATAAAATGACTTATCAAATAAACCTTGGCTGAAATGGATCTCTAAAAGGATTCATCGAAAGCATCAGTTCCATTTACATAAAGTACATTGAAGAAATCAGAACTGGTCCCACTGATAAAATAAAAAGTATCAATGAAACTACAGAATTGATGAGACATGTGAGCAGCTCGCCAAGGAAGTTTGGCTGAAAGAATAATATAAAACAAACCAACGGAAACTTTAAGTGAAGTGGCGGATGAGGTGGCAAGTCAAATGGTGGCTAGCTAGATGCGCATACAAATCAAGAAGTGACACCCAATAGAAGGGAGCAGATTGAAGAAGATCCAATGGTGGTTATTGTACTGTGGTTGTGAAGTGCTCAATGAATACCCTTCATGGACTACCAACCAAATGGTGGGACCCGTTCTAAAGTGGGTGGCTTGGAGGTGATTTAAAGGGCATGCTAGTTTTGTATGATCTCATGGCTGCCGTTGAACCGCTATGAGGAGAAGCTCAACCATTAGTCATCGCGGATCAATGACTAAAGGAAAAGTGCTCAAAAGAAAGTCTTCCTAGTCTGTTGGCACCAAAATATGAATTTTCAAAAGGACTAATGGCAGAAGTATGTGGCTTCCATCCAATATTGTTTTGAAGTGTAAACTTGCAGAGAGGTATTCAAGGGGATTTGCAAAGTAAATAGGTGCAGTTTTGTGATTTTCTCAGGCAACAAGAATTGGAAGGTAAATATGTGATGAAAGGGATAGGGCGAAGGAAGAATAAACCGACACTCCAATATGCAGTAACCCTCGGGCAACCAGAAGTTGTTAGTTCTTCCAATGGTTTTTTGGAAATCACAGTTCAAAAGAATCAAAGGCACCTAGCACTTGATCTACGAATACTGAGTAGTCAGTTGGCCTTTCTCTAGCTGGTTAACTACTTTGTTATGCTTTTGCTTTGTTGGTAAATAGTGTAACCTTTTTAGGGGGATTATGGTTAGGATTTAGAATATTTGTTTTCCAAGGAAGTCTGAAGCTTGTTGCATCCATATCTCTATAAATGGATACCAGGACTACTTAGAAAAGGGACTTAAATTTTGTAGGTAAACTCTGGCAAAATTAATACAAGCCATTTTCTTTGCAATTTTTGAGTCAAATAGGATGTACTTGTAATCTTTTGATGAGAAATAAAATATATAGTCTAGAGAATTTTAAATTCAGACTTGTATTGTCTCTATGTCATTGTACTGGTGTTCATTTCAGTTAAGTTATCAAGGATTGTTTATCTAAATGACTTGTTAGGCATTTAATGAAGTTGTTTTAAGTCTTTTTCTCAAGGAGGAAATACAAACCTACTTTGAAAAAAGTCATTGATATCAGTATTTTGGTGTGGATCTAATAATGAAGTCTGGTGCAGAATAGGACTCTATATATGTCAGGCATATACAGAGTTGATAGATCACTAATTTGTGACTTGCGTACGAGTTTCTCTTGTCAGGTTGCAGTTTGTTGTAGATGACTCTATTGCACGGATAAGGCACTATTTACTTGTTGGTTTTTTGATGCATTTGTGGTCCTTTTCAAAAAGTCAAATCAACTTTCCATTTTATGTTTAGTTGTACCAGTCAGTAAGGAAAGTTTATAGGAATGTACACTAGTTTTTTGTAAACCTTTTACTATTTTTGTAAGAAAATAGTCATAAAAGGGTTCACCTGCCCAAGCTTTTATAAGATTAAAGTGTAGGAGGTTTCCTAAATTGAAACCTTATCTTGTTTTTTTCATTCCAAACTTTTTGTTGTGGGTAAGTGCACCAAGATGGTGAACAGAAAAATGGCCAAATGCCAAAAGAAAGAAAAAATACACAACCCATGCGGGTTCTAAAATTTCAAAAATGTGCTAGGCTTGGTAACACTAAGCCTAGAGAAAAAAGAATATAAAAACCAAAAGGAGGAACATTTTATTTAAATAAAAAAATTTAAAGTTTCTCAAAACCCATAGAGAAACATATTTCTTTTGTGTAGGCCACGGTTTTTGGCCATTTTCAATGCCAAAACCCATGGAACAGTAGCAAGGAGAAGCCAAAAAAGCATCGAACCTGCACGGGTTTGCAGCTATTTTTTATTTTCCCAACATTGAGAGCAATTTTCAACAATGGCACCCCGTCGAACAAGTAAGATTTGACTTGTTTGATTATTTTTCTTTGCATTTTAATTAAATTAGGGTTTTTTAATTGATTTAAGTTTTGTTTTTATTAATTTGATGTCAGATTCTTCAAGCAATCCCCAAAAATGAAATAGACAACAAAGACCTCCTCCTACACAAGCAACACAAGAAAACCCTATTAACATTGCACAAGAGCAACAAGAAAACCCTCAAAATCTTGAAAATGCTACTCCTCAACAACCACCACCACCACCTCGAAACCCTCCACGTCCTCCATTAGATCATGTAGATTCCACACAAGAGGATCTCATCAATTGCCTTACACAAAATAATGCCCAAAATTCTATATTGGTGAATAGGTTGAGGACCTCTAGGCTTGAGCACCACTCAACCCTTGCCAGAACACTAGAAATGGGGTATCTAGGGAGGTTACAAAATGGGGCTCATGGAGGGATAGATATCGAACATTTTATGCGGATGGGTTGTCATATGATCAAGTAGAGAAAAAGGGCATAGTTAAAGCTGACATATGTGCTCTTTTCACTGATCCTGTTACACGTAACAACCTAGAACTAAATATGACTTGGTTTCCGATACATTTGTGTGTTCATGCTAGGTTGAAAGAATCTTTTTGGGATAGGTGGTATATGGTCTTTCACCAACCACCTTGTAATAATTAAGAGGTGCCTCTATATTTTTTGAGAAAGTTATATTGTGAGTTTATCCTCGACGAGAAGCCGAATTACTTTGACATCCGACAATTTCAGGGTACAGGGAGAGGCTCTGTGTAGGATAGACCTGGGGCCCATAGGGTGGTAGATCTCTTGTTCACCAAAAGTGATAACCCAAGAACACCTGCAATCCTTCTATGAAATGGCCAATTTCAGTCTACGAAACACATTAGGGCTTGGACAACATAACATAGGACCCTAATTGATCCTCGTGCACTTCAAGTTCTGCTAGACCTAGAGGGGACACCCTTTTGATGCACTGAATCAAACTTATTCACTCACCATGACAACATCAATGAAGCAGATAGAGCATTCCACAAACTCACCCAATTTAGAAACACACTACAGATTGGCTAGATCTGTATAAATCATAAATGAAAACAGAGCTTGGAATGAGAAGAACACACCCCTAAACATAAGGGGAAATAGATTTGTCTTTAATTTGAATTAATCTGAAGCTATCTCCAAATCTACAAGACCAATGCCTTGTTCATTGGGCAACAAAGTCACACACAGAACTGTAAATGTGCATCCTAGTCACAAGTTGGTTCTCCTTAAATAATATTCCTACATTAACACCTTATACTAATGCATTACTCAATTTCTTCACAGAATTATTAGATCTGGGACACATTTTTCATTTATTCATGACTGATTACAGAGTCTAAAACCTTCATTGAAGGATACCCACAAGAAATCACACAACCTCCTTTAAATTGATAAATTTCATCCTCCTTGAGGATTAAATTCATAATAATGAAATACTTACAAAGAGACAATACTGTGGGAGTTTTACTCATGCCTGACACAAGTAAGACCTACAACTAAGAAACCACATCTACAACACTGCACTCCAATCTCTATACCCTGAAAAGATCCATAGAATTGTACACATTTGGGTCAAGACATTCAAAAAATGGAAACCATGAAAACTGGAGCACTTCCTCCAAAATTTTGGAACCTTTACAACAAAGAAGAATTGGGAATAAGAAGGAGAGGGAAGAAAATCAAATCTGCAACTGAAATTGCCAAGTGCCTCCTCTCTAACTGAATTTCATTCCCATCAAAAATACTCCCAAAATATCTGATCTTTGTCAAAATTGACTACATAATTGGATTTTTCACGCTGAGAGCTTTCTGGAAACATATAATACTTCATATTTTGGCAAAAAATGGAGCCTTGAGCAAATTAATTCCTCATGTGTGCACATCATTTAAATTTTTGAAATATTCAATATAGTTGAAACTATATCTTTAACTGATTTTAATTTTGGTTTTTGCTCCCATTTGGTCCTAACGCTTTTCCACGTGGCGGGATCTGATTGGCTGATGGGGTTTACTAGGTGCCACCTGGGATGACACCTCGTCACTCCGCCACGTGTCCGCTTGCTTGTCATCCACCTAGGTGCCACCTCTATGCCATGTCATCGCCATGTCATCGAGACCCAGACCGCAATCTTCCTTTCACCATTTCATGGCCTTTATCTGGCGTGCATCTTCACTCCATGAAATTGTGTGAGCCCTCGATCTTCATCAAACCTGCATGTTCTTTAACCCTGGTCATTTTCGCCATTTTGCCGACCTTAACCGGCGAGCAACTTTCCTTTGCGAAGCAGCATGAATTGTCTGATCTCCCGAAACATGCACGATCTTTACCTCTTTTCACTGTTTTGCAGGGTTTAACTCGCGGGCATCTTCGAGCTCTGAAATCACGCGCTTTGTCGGATCCTCTGCAACCTGCTCACTGGTTAAGCCGACCTTTCTCTGCAAAATTTGCCTGTTTGCCTCGGGAAGCATGCCTGTGTGGGGTCCACCTAGTCGCTACTCAGTCACCTCCTCTATCACCTTGAAATCCGCACCCACACATGTGCCCACCTTGGGCACCCATAGGCACCGTTTGTTAAAAGCCCAGATGGCTTTGACATTATAGATGTGTGTGATTTTGCATATAAACACCAAAATAGACCATTTCCCAGTCAATGTGGGACAAAACGTTAAGCCTGGAACTTCACTTTGGAGCTTTGCCTGAGTGTTTTAATGGCCATTCATATTCTACTAGGAGGACATTGGCAGATGGCATGGAGTTTGGCACACACCTACCAAATGCATTCACTGAAAAATGTTTTAATGCTCTCCAAACATCATACCACGCAAACGGGAGATGCTGGTAAGTTTCTGAGATATTTTCACCATTCATATTACATGCTACACTTTGCACTTTACAATATGTTGTAGCACATATGGGATAATATTACACTTAACCAAAAACTTGATTGAAGACCTTTATGCCTCCCTTTTCAAACACCATGCAAGGGGCATTTCTCCACTGGTCAAAGTAACACAAGAGAAGGAGGATGGATGTTGTTGTTCCTTTCCTCTACCTTCTACGTAGGGGGGGTGGGTATTGGAATACTATTGGAAAATTTCATTTGCTACGCAGAGGATAGAATGGACCTGGACTTCCACGTGAGGAGGGGATAGTTTGGCTAGAGCTACTGTCTGTTTGCATTTGAAGACCAATGCTCCTGCTGCAACCACGTTGCATTTGCTAAGTGCCCTTACTGCTGCCAAAGGCTTCACATGGGGGAGGAGAATGGCATAAAAAACTGCCAACATTGCAATTGGTCTTAAGTTTTCCTGTGGCTACTCCACATGCCATACCACACACAGCAGGGAGAGACCACAGAGGGAAAAATTTGCATTAAGCATGCTAATTGCAGTTGCTTGAAAGTTTATATTTGTTGCTCCTATACCATACGTGGGGGGAGGGATTGTCTGGGCTTTATACCAGCCAATGCAATTTGGAATATTACAACAGATTGCATTTGTATTAAAAGTTTTTATGTTTGCCTCTCCTCCAACATTTTCCTTTTGTTTTCCAGGCAGAAGACAATTATATTTGCTTTGAAGTGTTTGATTGGCCTTCTAAAAACCATGCTATTTGCCTTTAATTTTTAATTTTTAATTTGTTGTTGTTGCTACCGGAAGGAGACCACGTGAGGGAGGAGTACCATGCTTACAATTGCCATTGGGATACTTAAATTTGTTGTAGCAATGTCTGACAGCTTTTAGCACAGTTAGTAACCACTGTTCTCACAAGAAAATTCATTGGAAACCTATGCTGCTCTTTCCAGAACTTGTCATCACAAACAACTTTAAATAGTCATAAGACTTCTTCAGAGCTTTAGTGTTCTTACTTAATAATATATTGGTCAATTCGACATTCCATCTGAATTATCTGAGGTTTGAAACTAGAGTGCAAGACACACACTCATGAATCCATAAACAAGTACACTGAAATCATCTCTCACCATCCCATTGACGAATTGCAGTCGAGCCAGGTTGGGCCCCAAAGTTGGTCCGACTAAATTTTTTTTCATTTTCATGCAACTAACCTCTGAAATGCTTCACAAACCTCAAACATATCTCTAGAAACAATCGACATCACTTTTGGATCATTAATCCGCATTTTACAACCTTCAGGCAATTACACCACATTTTCACATTTAATCGTGAAGACGTAATTTTCAAACCTGTCAAAACACCTTTCTGGACCTCGCCATCATATAGGCGTGTACTCTGATATACAAGGATGAATTGTACCAAATGGTTTCTCAAGATGTTTCCTAAGCGAAGAGATATTAATTGGCAAAAATGGCCAACTAGCTTTGTCGACACTACGGACCTGACGAAGTCAGTGTTCTGGCAACACATGATGCCTTTCTCAAAAATATCAAATGACCTCTGTATGCCCTCAAATTTGAAACACAGGTACCTTGAAGTACATACTAAATTTTTAAATTCTCAGTTCGACCAAAAGACTAACAGGATGCAAATGGTACACTCATAAAAATGGCTACATTAACTGATATAATACTGAAAGTGTAGAAGACTGAAAATGATGGCTAAATGAACCGTTTTGAAAACCAATCAAACAGATTGACAGAGGCTTAAAATTTTAAACGTAGCTCATCATTTATACTAGTAATAACCTGGAGAAAACATTATGTCATAACACTTACTGAGGCAACTTTTACACTTGTGCAAAACAGGGCTCTGACTAGCTGTCGAAACAGGGACTAATCAAACCACACAAACTGCAAACGGATTGATCTTCAAAAACTGAGCAAATGGATTTGTTAAGACTTGAAATTGTGTAGGTTGACTCACATTTATGCATATAATTGAATCCATTTTTAAATTATCCATGATGATCAACAGGACAAAAGATGTAATCGCTCGAAGTAGGCTACTCAATAAAATCTGCATTTGTGCCTAAAATGCACTTTCAGCTCACCCCTCAAAATGGGTACCTCATAAACTTATCCAAATTGAATTCTGAAAGTTGCACATCATTGAATAGGCCAAATGAAAGGTTTAGGACATGAATCCCGAGCCTTACCCTCTGAAGATCAATTGGCTCCATTTTACCCCCTTGCTAACTAGGCCATTCAAACTGACTCATTTGGAAATGCAAAGCAAAAATTTGAATTGGGCCCCAAAACTTTGACTCAAATTTAATGAGTCCCAACAAGATCCACAACATAGGAGGTGTATAGCTCCTAAGCCCATGGTTCATGTCACTGTCCCTATATCTTTGAAGGAGTCTATGGAATTATAGACTCTTCAGGCAGCTACATCATTGACTGATGTCATTGTTCAACATGGTACATAGCTGGTCGGAGCAGAGGATGTACCAACACCTATAGCACCTCTTTCATCAGCGACACCTCCTTCATCAACAACACCTCCTTCCTCAGTGGTACCTCCTTCATCAGTAGCACCTCAAGCATCATTTGGCACGAGCTAGCCCATTCAGCATATGTGCCCCACCTACCAGGGTGTATGTTCTGGTGTAGACATTGACGTGGATGAGGATGGTGGGACATCTCATTCATGTACATGTTGCAAGAGTAGATGTCATTCTTCAACTACAGAGGATGTGTCCCTCACCGACAAACTGCTCAATATGTTGTACCCTCTCTATCAGACATAGGTGCGTTTAATTTTGTTTATGACATGTTATCAATTAAGTGACTAAATCTTATAAAAAGAAATTAATTTTTATTTTTAGAACAATTTAAAGTGATATATAAATAAAATGCATTGCAGGGTGCTATAGGTGGTGGGAGTACACCACAAACTATTCAGCCGACTCCACAATCACGAGTAGTTTCGCCACCAGAGGTAAAGATTTGTAAATTTGTTAAAAATATAATAATACATTGGATTCAAAATATATTTTGTTAATTATATGTATCATTACTTGATATTTTGTAGGGCTTATCAGTGGCTGAGATGTCCCAACTTGATGATATCATGCTTTCAACCATTGACTTTGGCCAAGATAGCTATGTGGTCCCATTTAGATTTATATATTTTTGACTTAAGTGATATATTAAATACATGCTCTTTTCCCTTATATTAATTTTTTTCCATTAGCTTACCCCACATGCCTCGAGGACATCTCATGTGAGAAAGCCATCCTCTAGCACTCCGAGGCAAAAAAAGATATCCTCTCGGACACCCAAATGACATAAGGTAATTCACTACAATTTAAATTCAATTGTTGAAATGTATTATGATTAAACATGTATATGTAGATATTGACAAATGAACTTAATTTATTTTTTCTATATACAGAAAACACATGGGGTTTATGGAATTAATGAATGCACCTGATGTCGATGAGGTTCAATAGAGTGAAGAGGTGATATCTTCATATTCGCTTTGGATTGCATTCTTGCTTGTTATAAATAACTAAATCCTTTTATGTCTATATCATATGTTATCATTTTTTATATAGGAAATGGTAATAGCTGCATCAGATTCGACTAGGCCTCCTAAGGTTACAGGAGAACTATACGAGGCTTCGGTGTGCATTTTTTCTACATATATTAAAAATATTTGTTTTATCTAGTTTGTCAACAATTTTGGGTTATTAACTTGTATGATTGTCTTTAAACTATTACAGGCCCCTTCCAAACTTCCTATTATTATTCTACCATTCCATTTCAGTAGAAGTCCTACACGTATATTATGGGATCCAACATGACCAAGGCAAAAGGTATGTCTGTCTTAGATCAACTCCTTTTCACTAAGTGCACAACGGAGTTGAAACCGTATAGTTAACTCCTTTTGGATCACTTACCATGCATATAGGAAATGGTCGTAACTGATTCATCTGTGACTTTTCCTCCTACGACCACAACACATCCACCTGAGGCTTCGGTATGCTTTAGTTTTTTAGTCTATTCATTTTTAGTTATTATGTGTTATTTGACATATATATCATTAACATGTATTAATGTTGTTTTACTAGTTACAACCTCCTTCAGGACATCCCACGGATCCTTAGCCTCACCGAATTGTAGAAGACAGAGATGAGCTAATCAACATTTCAACTTCAAACAATTTAGAGTTCAGTATTTAGTTATTTTGATGTTATATTGAGAAAATATATTTGATTCGACATTTGAATTGTCCTTGTGCATCCAGTTGCAAAGCCACGTACTGCTTCAATTAGGCTCAATTTTGATGATCCACCATAGTCATAGATACTGATAGAGACATATAGTTATAGTTGTGGTCATTGAAGGACCAATTTTTTATATATTTGACATTTGTATATGTATATATCGACTTTGACAAACATGGCACATGCCACATTTTTGTAACTATTATTGATTTGGCATCTATGCCATTTTTTATATATGTACATGATTATTGTTCATTTTGATATATATGAAACTTGATATTCGATCCAATTTGGTCATTAATATATATGAAACATGATATTCCTAAAACTTAGCTATTTGCTATTGAAATGTGATCAAATTTGTTAGTTGTGTATATGTCTTGAAATATGATCCAATTTGTTCATTACTTGTAACTCATATGGCGTATACTTTAAAACTATCTATTGCTCATATTGTGTATACCCAAGTGATGCTCTGCAAAAAGGATTAGAAAATCTGTTTGATGGAAACACACACAAGAGCACAAGAAACAAATGTTAGTGTTAGCAACAAAAGATTATCCTAAACAGGCATATCAAGAGAGATATTAAGCATGAAATAGAAAGCATATAAACATAGAATGAAATAGCTAATCAAGATGCTCATAGTTGCTCCTCCCTTGTTCCTCTCCTCTCCAAGTCCCAAATGAGTGTAGCTCTCAGCTTTTAGCACTAGCCATGGATGCCATATGGAGATTCAAGATAGTTGAATATGATAAGCAAATACTATGCAAGAGTAGATAGTGATGCTATGAAAAAGATCTATGCTAATGCCAGTATAACAACAATACTCTAAAATGCTTCTCTTGCTTGAGGAGAAGGGTTCTATTTATAGAAGAAATAGGGAAATGAAGGGTTAAGATTGAGCAATCTTAACAAGGGTTAGGATTGAAAGTTGGGGATCCATGTGCACAATTGGCACCAATAAAATGGTGACAAGTTTCAACATAGGATTGGGTTGAGAGAAGAGGTTGGAGGCATTAAAGGCCTGAGAAGACCTCATGGTTATCTAGAAGGTAAGGGTCAAGTCTAAATTAAGATTACCCATTGGATTAAGAGTTAATCCAAGGATAAACCTTTGTGCAAATGTTTAAGAGATAATCATGGTCAAAGCATTAATGGCCTGATGAGACCTTTGGGTTGGGTAGAGGTTGAGTCAAAACAAATGTTTTAACCATGTGGGAGGGTTGAATTAACCATTAATGGTTATTGGAGACTTTGGGGATTAAGTGGTTGAAGGTTGAAAGCTTTCAAAGGTTATCCAAGACTTTGAGCCATTTAGTGGTTGAAGGTTGGAAGCTTTCAAAGGTTATCCAAGACTTTGAGGGTTAATTTGTTGAACACACAAAGCATTAATTGCTTTTCAAAGACTTTGGAGTCTTTGAGAAGTGACTCCAATTTGCTTAGGAATGTGACAATATTTAGGGGATGGATTAGGCTAATTAGGAAGGGTTTAGAAGAATCTAGAAGGGGTTTAGGCATACAAGTGGATTTTGTAGGAAAATGCAAGTGGGAGAAATTTTGGTATTTTCAATTAAAATAAAATCATTTATTTCAATTAAATGGTGTAATTTGCATTTGGATAAATATTTAAATAAATATTAATTTATTTAAATGAGAAAAATGAAGATAAAGCATTTAAAATGCTTGAAGACTTTGAGGGAAACCATTAAAGGCTTGAAGACTTTAAGGAAAACCATTAAAGTCTTAAGAAGACTATAGAAGGAAGCCATCAAGTTTGAAGACTTTAAAGCCATCAAGTTTGACTACTTTAAGGGAAACCATTAAAGGTTTCAAGTGGGTGAGGATAAATAGGATTTTAAATAAATAATTTATTTAAAATAGTTGTGCAACTTGCTTTTGTAGGAAAATACAAGTGGGTGGAGGATAAAGGTGATTTAAATAAATGATTTATTTATTTAAATGTGAGAGGTGGGATTTTGGGGGTTTTAAATAAATATTAATTTATTTAAATGTGAGAGAAGATTTAATTAAATAAATATGATTTATTTATTTAATTAATGGTCTGAATTTGGTTAAGTGAATTAAATCAAATAAATTGAATAATTTATTTAATTAATAGGAGAATAGGGTTAAGATGAATTAATTAAATATTAATTTAATTAATTATTAATTGATGGTTAAATAATCAAATAAATACTAAGTATTCATTTAATTAAGTGGACAGATTTATGTGACTACACCAAGTACTGATACCGGTAATGTTGATATTGTGTATTTTGATTGAGTGAATTTGCTTTGAGTCCTTCGTGCATGAAGAGATTCGAGTGAAGTTTTTATTTAATAAACTCATTCTTATGGAGTGAAGTTCATCATTTCAAGAACCAATTAAGACAAGATTTGAGCAAACAAAGAAAATTTGAAATTTATCTAAGGATGAGTCAACTTAGGTAAGGTTTCATTTAAATTTTATTCCATAACAAGTCGGCCTTAGGGTAAGAGACACACCTATTCATCCAAATCACCTATAAAAGAAGAGTTTAAGCACTTATGGATGATCCATGTGAACCAATGGGGTTGTGTTGTCACTGCCTAAAAAATCCTATCTCGGTTTTGGGCAACTCAATTTCATTTTCTTGTGGTTAGATTTTTTCTATCGCATAAAAAACCATCAAAAACTATCAGTGAGAGGAGGCAAAATAGTTCATCTTTTGTTCTAATTGTCATGGGAATGAACCATCAATGTGAGTGCATCCATGTGGCTATGTTTACACTAGGTGTGCCCTTTTCTCACTCCCCAAGATGTCTGATCATTACAAGCCACCTCGTAGCGATGTTTATCGTTGAGCGCTCAAAGTGGAAAAAATCATCAAACTTTGACATCCCGTAACTCAAAGACCATAGAACTTATGGACAATCTGTTTGAACCAATGGGGTTGTTTTTTTGCTTCCTAAATAATCCTCTCTTGGTTTTGGGCAATTTGATTCCTTTTTCTTGTAGTGAGATTTTGTCTGTCGCATCAAAAACTGTCAAAAACCGTCAGTGAGAGGTGGCAAAATAGTGCATCTTTCATTCTCCTTGTCATGGGAACAAACTGTTAGTGCAAGCACATCTAGGTGGCCATTTTTATGCTAGGTGTGCCCTTGTGCCACTCCCCAAGGCACCCGATCATTATGAGCCACCTCGTAACAACATTTTCCCTTGAGCGCTCAAAGTGGAAAAAAAGGTCAAACTTTGACGTCCCGTACCTCAGAGACCATGGCACTTATGGACAATCCACTTGAACCTATGGGGTTGTGTTGTTTCTGCCTAAGAAATCCTATCTTTGTTTTGGACAACTCGATTCCATTTTCTTGTGGTGAGATTTTTTTGTTGCATCAAAAACCGTAAAAAACTGTCAATGAGAGGTGGCAAAATAGTGCATCTTTCATTCTTCTTGTTATGGGAACAAACTGTCAGTGCGAGTGCATCTGGATGGTTGGGTTTACCATATGTGTGCCCTTGTCTTGCTCCCCAAGGCATCTGATCGTTACAAGCCACCTCGTAGCAACGTTTTCCCTTGAGCGCTCAAAGTGGAAAAAATGGTCAAACTTTGACGTACCGTAACTTGGAGACCATGGCACTTATGGATGATCCATTTGAACCTATGGGGTCATGTTTTTGCTTCCTAAAAAATTCTATCTCAGTTTTAGGAAACTCGATTCCATTTTGTTGTGGTGAGATTTTTTTGTCGCATCAAAAACGGTCAAAAATTGTCAGTGAGAGGTGGCAAAATAGTGCATCTTTCATTCTGCTTGTCATGGGAACAAACCATCAATGCACACACATCTAGGTGGCTAGGTTTACACTAGGTGTTCCCTTGTATCACTCCCCAAGGCATCCAATCATTACGAACCACCTCGTAGTGATGTTTTCTCTTGAGAGGTTAAAGTGGAAAAAATGGTCAAACTTTGACCTCCCGTAACTCAGAGACTGTGGCACTTATGGATGATCCATTTGAACCTATCAGGTCATGTTGTCCCTGCCTAAAAAATCCTATCTCGGTTTTGGGCAACTAGATTCCATTTTCTTGTGGTGAGATTTTTTCTGTTGCATCAAAAACTGTAAAAAACTGTCAGTGAGAGGTAGCAAAATAGTGCATCTTTCATTCTGCTTGTCATGGGAACAAATCGTCAGCGCGAGTGCATCTAGGTGGCTGGGTTTACACTAGGTGTGCCCTTTTTTTTCTCCCCGAGATGTCCAATCATTATGAGCCACCTCGTAGCGACGTTTTTCCTTGAGCACTCAAAGTGGAAAAAATGGTCAAGCTTTGACGTCCTATAACTCGGAGACCGTGGCACTTATGGATGATCTGTTTGAACCTATGAGGTTGTGTTCTTGCTGCCTAAAAAATCCTATCTCAGTTTTTGGCAACTTGATTCCATTTTCTTGTGGTGAGAATTTTTCTGTTGCATCGAAAACCGTCAAAAACTGTTAGTGAGAGGTGGCAAAATAGTGCATCTTTCATTTTGCTTGTCGTGGGAATGAACCATCAACGCAAGCACATCTGGGTGGTCGGTTTTATGCTAGGTGTGCCCTTTTCTTTGTCTAATCATTATGAGCCACCTCATAGCGATGTTTTCCCCTGAGCCCTCAAAGTGGAAAAAATAGTCAAACTTTGATGTCCCGTAACTCAGAGACTGTGGCTCTTATGGACGATCCGTTCTAACTATTCTTCTACAAGTTCTTTCAAAAAATTTATCATACATTGGCTTCACAATATTTTTATCAATATCTATTTGGAACTTTGGTTTTCTACGAATTACTCTAAGAGGTGTTAAGATTGGTGCATGCTCTTCGTTTTCATTAGGAGCATTATGTGCATTGATCACATCAAATTCAAATGGTATATCTTCTTCAATTTTATTAACATGTGCATTCACTGAATCATTTTCAAATGGTGTATGTTCATTGCATTCATTAGGTCCATTTTATCATATGTATTTGAATTGGTGTATATTGATCATTTTGATTTGGTGCATTATTCATATCAATTTCAATTGTTGAATGTTCATCACTTTCATTAGGTGCATTAGATGATGTACCTTCATGTAATCTCTTCATACACTCCCTTTGTCTTTCATTTGCTATCTCTCTTTGTTCATTTGTTTCTCTCTTATTCTTTTCCATTGTCCTACACATAACATCATGATGACAATCCACAATCAAATAGCAAAAAAACAACAAATGATCATCATTTTGTTTTGATTAATTAAGAAAAACAGTTTTTCAAGATCCAAAACCTTTACAAAGGAGATTAAGATAAGACAATAAAAAGACTAGAGCTTATAAACAACTTACAAAACGATTGGCAAAAATGCGAGCAAAAAAAAAGGATAGCTAAAGATAAAAACAACAAAGAAACTAGGAAAACACTACACAGCTATAGTCTTCAGAAGGTCCTCCGCCTTTTTCACCAACTAGTCATAGGTGGCCCCAACAGCTTTGAGATCTTCCAAGTCCTTGTTAGGTTTATTTTCTTTCTTTTTGCCCCTAGTTCTGGTTCTAGGTCCTTGAGCGTCTCCTATGCCTTTAGTGTCAGGGTCAATATCCAGGGTCTCCTTCTCCTCATCCAATTCGCTGATGAGAGTATTAGTGTTGCTAGCAGAAATCTCCAGGATGCTTAAACTCTGTTATGCAATACTCTTGAGGCAATCCTCAATTTTGCTAACTTTACTGGCAGTTCCCGAAATAGTTTGATCATCAGCATCAGCAAGATTTTTCATTTCCAACAGGTCTTTCTCTATTTTCTCAAATCTGGGGTTGAAGGAATCTCTTATGTTTTCAGCTTTTGCAATGGTATTTTTTAGGTCCTCAATGTAATCAGCCATAGTCTTCCCTTCCCCAATGTTGATGGTTTCCAGAATCTGAATTTTGTGGCTAAGTTTTTTGTTGTCATCCATAGCTTTCTTGTAACTAGTTATTAGCCACTCCATAGTGTCTATGAAGCCTTGCATACCCTCTGGAGGAGGGTTAGGGGGAGGATCAACCTCTCGGGGATATCCTGTTCCTTTTTTGGAGTGTACCAGATAGTAGCTATGACTTTAACCCTAAGAGCCTCACTAGTGGTCACCTACTCCAGGTTTTGTTCGGCTTCCAAAGTCCTTTCCTACTTATAAACCTCCAGTTCCTTCACATTCTCCTCCTTCCTCTTATGATTGTTTCTAGACTGAGTGTGAACTTTAGTTTTTTTTTTTAGCGAACCCTGAGGTTTCTCCTTCTCTAAGTCTTCAGAGACCTCCGAAGAAGAAGAGCTAATCTGGAGGATTCTTCCTCTAGGGTTTTTACCCTTAGAGGAAGAAGGTCTTGTTTTCATATATTTCCTCTTCTTACCAGTTTCAAAATCCGAAACATCCAAGCTCTCCTCAGAATCACTCGATGGGTCACTATCGAAATCCTCATCCATTGAAAAGACAGAGTTAGACCCATCCTCCTTAGACTCTATAGAGGGTCATGGGCGGGCTATTTGATTGGCCTTGAGATGGTCATAAATAAGGACCATTAAGCCTTGATGCATGGTAGTGTCCCCCATTGAGTTCTCTTTGTATGCCTTAATAGTGGCATTCATGGAGCATAACACAAAATAAGGAAAATTAACCTTCTCATCATGACTAAAATGATTCAGCAAGACAAAAAGGTAGCCGTAAAATTTAGTAAACCTACCATCTAATGTAATGTAGTGCATTAAAACAAAGAGGACCTCCCGCCAAGGTTTAACAAAAGCCCTAGGGGGATAGTAAGTTTTACTTAACTTCACCAAGCATTTTTTCTCCTTCTTGGTTTCTAGATATCTATCAATGGCCTCCTTACTAATTTTTCTGTCTCTATAGAAGTTGCATCCTTCCCTTCTGAGGCCCATGGCTTGGGCAATATGGTCTTCATCAATTTCAATAGTCTGGTCTCCCATTTTTAGGATACCCTTTCTCTAGTTTTTGCAGAAAAAATTGGTAACCGTGCCATCCCGTCTGTGGAGTCTCTCCATGAATTTTGAAAAACTACCCTTCTGTAGGATGCTCCAGACCGCCTCCTTTTGTTTCCATTCCTTGCATCTGTTAGGTTCATATCATCATCTGTTACAACCCATATTTTCTCTATTTAGAGCCAAATTTTGAAAATTGCAAAAAGTTTTAGCCAGAAAGCTTATCGGAATTATGAATTTAACCCAAAAAGTGTGGGAAGTGATGGAATAAGTATTATAATAAATGAGGCTGACATTATTATAATAACTGAAAGTACTCCATTTAGTCCTTTTCATTATTATTCTGTCCATCAAAAATCTTTGGAGTGCTTCTATATTGGTCCTTAAAAATGATTAGTCTGACATTCTCAAGGAGTCCTTGTTCTCCCGTCCACGTAATCATTTCATCTTTATTAACCACCGCATTGGTAACCCAGTCAGTAGAGCCATTGGCCTCACGGTAGATATGGGATATGTAACATTTTTCAAAAGTGTTGATAAGGTCTCTAGCAGCTTTAGTGATATTTTTGATCAACCATGAGGGCTTTGAGGTCCCCTTGAGACAATTGATGATATTGTTTGAATCCCCTTCAATCCATATGTAGGGGCAATTCCATTTTTTAGCAGGGAGAATACCTTGGAGAGCTGCCATTACTTCTGCTTTATGGTTTGTTTGGCTCCCTATTGGGAAAGCAACCATTTCCTTGCAAATACCTTTATCATCTCTAAGAATAGTTCCACAACTCGCAGGGCCCGGGTTACCTTTTGCAGCACCATCAAAATTGACTTTGAACCAGCCATGAGGGGGGGTTTGCCACCTAGCTTCAAGTCTTTTATTTTGATTAGGGTTAGAACTACCAGCAATCTTAAAATTCTAGGAGCTTAAAATATTGGATTCTAGGGGGTTGGTTGAGAAACAGGGACCCTCAATGATCCCAATATTCTCCACAATTGCCCATTGTATTTTCTGGAACACAATATCCTGACTGAGGGATAAGTCCCTGAAGATATGATTATTTCTTTCTTTCTATAGTCCCCACAAGATGTGAGGAAGAGATAGCTGCCACAAAGATCTCAAAAAGGACTTAGTCCAATGATAATTCCAAAAGGAGAACAGTTCACTGATAGTGTTAGGAAACACCCAATCAATGCTAAAACTTTTAAGAAATATTTCCCATACTGAGGTAGAATAGGAACAATGGATGGCCAGGTGGTCCATAGACTCTTCCTCCTGAAGACACAAAGCACACCTATTAGGGAAGGCAAAACCTCTACCCTTGAGGTTGTCCAGGGTCAAGATCTTATTTTGAAGGATGGTCCAATAGAAAAAAATGATTTTGGGGGTCAGACCCTTAATCTAGGCTTTAGACCAGAAAGGATTAACATGAGGGGTGGGGGAAAGGACACCATACATTGAGGAAATAGTTATAATACCTTTGGGTTCATGTTTCCAAATAAGGGAGTCTTCCTCTTTATTCAACCAGACTGAAGACAGATGGACCTAGAGCTTAGTAAGGCTAGGGTGGATACTTTCAATGTTCTACCATTTATTGCCAGACCAATACTCTGCAACTAAAGAGCTGAAAATTCTAATACAAGAGGGAGCATGAGGGGCCCATTCATTGATTTCAGTCAAGGGTTTATCAAAAAGCCAGGGGTCCTCCTAGAATTTAACTTTCCTACCATTTCCTACTTTCCAAATCACTCCTTTAGCAATGCTTTCTTTGCACTTAGAGGCATGATTCCATATATGGGATCCATTAATATGCTCTACTTATGGTGTGTTTTTCATGTGGTTGTTTTTGTCTCTATTTATTGCATTACTTTCTATTTACCAGTACACAGTATTAATATGCTCTACATGGTTTAAGTTAAGAAAATCTTATAACCGGTTAGATACTGATTCACCCTGCCTCTCAAAATTTGTGGGAATCCTAACAATTGGTATTAGAGCGTGGTCCTCTATTTTCAGAAGCCCAACTACTTGAGGAAGATCTTGACACCGGTAGAGATGGAAAACTTGATGAAGCAACTTGAAGGAGGTCTATCAGACTATGATGCAGAAAAATTTAAAAATATCAAACTTGAAGATGATCTAAAGGCTGCTTAGGATATCATTCAAGCACTTCAAGAAAATCTTACTATTTCAAGAATTAAGAGAAGAGAACTTTGTGAAAAGATGCAAAATGAGAATGATGAAAAATTAACTCTTAATGATATGATAAACAAGCTGAAGCAAAAGAAAATGACAACAAATGATGAGATGCAGGATATGACTATGAGATTATGTAAAGAAATTGAAGACAGAAAGAAGAATGAAGAAGATTTGACTAGAAGACTAAGTGATGTTGCAAATGAGAACACAAGACTTAGCTATGAAAATGATTTGTTGAAGACAAATCTGATGCACACATAGAATGACTCAAATGAACTGATGAGGCAAAAAGAAGTCTTAGAAAGAGAACTAGATATTGCAAATCAACATAAAGAGAAATTCAGGAAAAGCTCAGAAGAACTTGGTAACTTGATGAAGAATCAAAAACCTAAAGGTGACACTTGTGGAATTGTCTTTGAAGTTGGTGAAAGCTCCGGTACTGCAAACACACAGGATCATAGCAAATTGATAAGACAACCAACTGATTATAAATTCAATGGCAAATTCTTTAACTATAACAAGTATAGTCATAGAGCAAATGAATGTAGATCTAGAAACTATCAGAATACCAATGCACCCAGTGGTCAATGTTCAAAATACAACAAAGTTGGTCATAACTCTGAGAATTGTAGAATGAATGTAAGATGTTATGTTTGTGGAAGATTTGAACATTTATCTAATCAATGCAGAACACAAACCAGCATAGGTTATGGAAAGGCTATTTAGAGAAATAATGTGACTTGTTATGCATGTAACAAAGTTGGGCATATTGCTAAATTTTGTAGAAGCAAGTCCTCACCGGTAGACAACAAAGGTCCTAGTTTGAAAGGAAAAGAAAAAGTTGAAGAAGTTAAGCAAGAATTCTCAAAACAATGAATCAGGAAATCAGACCTAAATGGTGTTGGGAATACTCCTCCACCGATAGAACCAAGCAACACTCCACCAACAGAATAGAGTAGCACTCCACCGGCATGAGTCTCTTCATCAAATTGAAAAAAATCTCTTTGAGGGTTTGGAAATCAATGAGACATATGCTATTATTCCCTCGGTTGATGGTAAGAAGTTGAAATTACTTCTATACCGGCAGTTATGTTAAGTGATTACTTAACCGGCAAGCATTAAATGTGGTAGTTGGCAATTTAACATTATAAATTAGTATTTTTTGCTCCATTTCACTTCACCGAGCATTCAAACATTCGAAGAGCGCAAAATTTCCAGAGCTAAGGCATTTCGAGCAAAGAGGCAAAGCATTTCAGCAATCAATATTTCCAAAGGCAGAAAAAGGTATTTATAATCATGGCATCCTCTTCTATACCTGAATTCATAGCAAACCCTACTGTAGTTGAGGTAATCAAATGCCCTACACCCATATTTAAGTTAGTTCCCAAGATAGCTAAAAAGGATGATAATGTTGGTGCATTTTCCCAAATTCCCAAAGGAGTTGTTTTTGCAGAAGACCCTAGAATGTACATCCATTGCCATATAGAAGAATTAGGAGATGAAGAAATCAAAAACATGTACAAAACTGTCATATGTGATAACTCCGAAAATGTAAAACCTGAACACAAAATTGTTGAAACCCTAGGATTCACTAAAATTCTTTGCATTCCGAAATCCCCCAAGGAAGTGATAAGGATAGTATTGAGCAGGGTTCATGGTGAATTCTTTTGGCTAGATTCAATTCATAGAATTACCAAGGAAGCTGTGAAAGCTGTAACAGGGTTACCTTCCACCAGTAATAGACCAGACAAGATAAAGAAGGTCTCAAATGACTTGGTAATGAACCTAACAAGTGCAACATCTAACAAAAGGTCCTTAAGGGTAAATGTTGTAACTGACATAAATGTGACATTCATTAGCATGATTTTAGGTTACAAAACAACACATGCAAATAGACTTAACTCAGTCTCCAGTTTATGCATAAAAAGTGCACATGATATAGTAAATAAGAATGTGAAAATTGATGTATGTGAATGGTTAAAGGGTGAATTGATTGACAATTTAGGGAAGATCAAGAAGGATAAGAAAGGAACATTTAGATTTGGCAACTTACTTGTATGCTTAATGCTACACATAACCAAACAGGTGCTTGGTATAGGTATCAAGAACCTTGGGTTTGACATACCAGTAGGGAAACAGTTATCAGACTTGTTCAACAACATGGGTGAAAGCAAACAAAAGAATATTGATGAGTATTTTCAAGAACTAAAGGCTAGAATGAACAAAAGAGTCAGACTGTCACAGGAAATTATTAACAAATACAAAGATGATATATGTTTTGTGATTAAAGAGGATGAGATCTAGATGGAAGCAGTTATCCCAGGAGCAATTTGGGTTACTAAAATGGGTTATGAGACAGGTGATCACATCATTGAAACATATGCTAAAGCCCTTCTAGAAGCACCAAATGAACCTAAGGAAGAGGTATTTGGTAGTGTTGAGACCATTGAAAGCCAAATTCAATCAAAGAAGAGAGTAAAGAAAGTTGAAGCAACTGTGAGAAGAGGTTCAAGGTAGGCTAAGGCTATCAAAGAAGATGTACTAAAACAAATCAGTATCACTGAAGATGAGTTACAGGAACAACAGCCAGAAACTCACCTTTCACCGGTAGCAACTTCTTCAGAAAGTGGCATGCCAGCTGAATTTAAAAGAGTTGTGAGGAAAAGACAACCTTCACCGGTATCACACCTTCACCTAGAAGATCTAGGGAAAAACAACAGGCAGTAAGGCCCCTGGTAAATAAGTCTACTCCTAAGAAGAAAAAGTTGACACCAAAGAAAAGGACTCAACAAAATATTTCTCTGATCGATAGACTGTTGGATGAAATCACAGAAGAAGGACAGTTGAAAAACATCAACAAACTATATGAATCACTATTAGTTGATGATAAAGAAAAGGTTGAAAATAGTGTTATTTTACACTTGGATATCTACAAGAAGTTCTTGATGCAAATTGTAGATGAAGTACCAGATAAACTATTCAAGAGACTGGAAGCAAGAAGACAATTTGTTATAGAGCTTGACAAGAAAATAAAAATTGAAAAATTACTTGTTGTCTACCCAGTTAACTCTCCAAAAGAAATAGATGATCTAATTGTAGAGGCTAACCAGTCAGTATTCTCCACTGCACACCGACATATTGCACTAATGGTTGGAAGAGTAAATGAGGTTGCAGAAGAAACTGAAAAATGCATGGGATGTATTCCTTGTTAAGAAAGAAAAACAAAAGAATATACAAACCCTAAACCAATCAAGGTATATCAGAAAGACAAGGACAAAGGTAAAGGAAAGGTTGGTGGTCCTCCAAGCATCAAAATAAGAGATAACTTATCCCCACTACCTCTGATTACTCCACCGATAACAACAACTGAAGATCAACTGGCAGATGAGAGTATGGATATAGAGGATACAAATCCTAATCCTGAGGTCTTATACACAGTTGATGTTGATACTCAAAGGTCAACATTATGATAGACAAGGACACAAATTGTAACACAGGATATGGCTAGTGAGCCACCAATAGCTGACAACATTGATAACACTGAAGGTAAACCGATAGATGGGAAAATAGAGAGACAAGCAAAGCAATAGGCTCCGGAACAGCAACAGGTTCATGTGGAAACAATGCCACTGGCAATAGGAGAACAACAAAAACCTTTGCTTAAGGAAATGGAAACACAAACTGACCTACCAGAGGTCACTGCAAGCAAGGATATTGCTCCCACTGGCAGAATTTAGAATGTTAGCTCTTCAACTAAAGGATTTAAATCAACAAATGTAACTGAAGTTCTTTTGGACTCCATTAAGAAGATAACAGATTGCAGTTCACAAGCATATAAAGCTATAGATGACACAATTCCAGTTTTGAAGATGATAGCTCCAAAATGCAATGTAGATAATAAGGATTCATTGAGCCAACTTGACACTTTGTCTAAGTACATTACTGACAACACAATGACAGTTGAACAAATAAAGGAGGGAGCATTGAAAGAGATTAGAAAAAGAAAAAAATAAATTCTTTGAGGAAGAAATAAAGAAGTGTACAAGGCAGTTTGACACACTTCTACCAGAACTGTGCAGTACACTCAAGGAGTTCAAAACTTTGTACAAAGACACTTGAAAGACAAACTTTTTAACAGTTGACATAGACAAGAAAATGAGCAAGATATAGGAGGAAATTAAAAAACTTGCTGATAATTTTGTTAATTCACCTAATACATTATCAGTTTTTGAGCAAAAGTTAACTAGTTTTGAGGAAGAATTACTAAAGCTAGAGAGAGAAAAGGAGAGAATAATAAACAAGGCTAAGAATCTGAGATTAAGACTAAGTCCAAGACTAGGCTATCTAGCATCCCTAAGGAAGGAAATGTCTGAGGCACTAGTACAAGGATAGAAAACACTGGCAGAGCATATGCAACACCTCACCAGTATAGTTTAAAGAATAGAGGCAGCAATAAAAGACAGTAAGAAGTTTTTGGAAAGCATAAATTTGGTTTTGGCAGATCTTTTTCAAATTGTAACCACCCAGTTACAAGGTTGAGACAGAAAACTACAACTCTATTGACACTTTGTCAACCTTTGTCATTTATGCCAAAGGGGGAGTAGTAGTATGAGAAAATAATCAGCAAAAGACTTATCTGCTCAGGGGGAGCTCACATATTTTTGGTACAGAATTTTTGGATTACAAGTTTTGGATACACTTTTTGAATTTTCTCATGAGTGTTGCCATCAATTCCAAAGGGGGAGATTGTTGGCATATGCACACTCCAATGAGACATTGTAGATGATTGAAGGTTTTGTCATTGATGGCAACCTTACAATCCTATGACACCGACAAGGCAATCCACCAGCACCAACAAAGTTAGATTCTACACCGGCACATAGACCACTGGCACCAGCAGTGAAAGAAAGCATACCGGCACAGAAGCCAACATGAATTTTGTTGTTAATATATTTTATTTATTATTGTAAAATCATTGTAAGCTGACATGGCAAGTTGTAAAATGACTCTTATATAAGAGAGATCATTGTAGAACATTTAATGAGAGATAAATGAATGTAATTAGGCGAAATAAGGCAGACCTATTATGCGAATTATAGGTTAAGGGTTTATGTAAGAAGCAGAGCAAAAATCGGTACTCGATCTGGCATTATAGATGCTATTTTGAAGCAGTACAAGACACTGGATTTATATAATCCATTTTGTAAGTAAGTGAGACTTCCTATTTTGTATCTGAGCAATGAGCTCTAAGCACTTGGCCTTCCTGCATGTGTAGGCCCCTCTTGTAGTAGTAATATTCTCTTATTGGCCAGTAAGAGAATATTGTGGGTCACAAATCCCACCGAGGTTTTTTCCACACCAGGTTTCCTCATTAAAATATTGTGTTATGGTGTGTTTTTCATGTGATTGCTTTTGTCTCTATTTATTGCATTACTTTCTATTTACCGGTACACAATATTAATATGCTCTACATGTTTTAAGTTAAGAAAATCTTATAATTGGTTAGATACTGATTCAGCCCCCCTCTTGGTATCTGTGGGAATCCTAACAGGAGTCCCTTAAAGGAGCCTTGCATAACCATATTTTCCATTGACCTTCCAAAACATTATGCCATAATGATGAAGAGGATGGGGGAAATGGGATCCCCTTGCCTTAGTCCTCTAGAAGCTTGGAAAAAGGGGGATGGGGAACCACTGAGAAGAACAACAAAAGAGGCAGAGGTGATAAGCTGGCTGAAGAGGTCGATAACTCTATTGGAGAAACCATAAGCCATAAGAACCTTCACACGAAAAGACTAGTCAACCATGTCATAGGCCTTGGAGAGATCAAGCTTCAGGATGAGACCCTGCTTCTTAGCTCTAATAAGAGAATGAATGTTCTCATGGACAGTTATAATAGAGTCAAGAATTTTTCTTCCAGGGACAAAACCATTTTGCTGATGATTAATCAAAGTAGGAAGGACAGACAAAATTCTGGCAGTAAGAACCTTGGAGATAATATTATAAAAAGAATTACAAAGACTGATTGGTCTAAACTTGTCCATAGAGTCTACACCTTGGGTTTTGGGGATGAGAGAAATGAAAGTACCATTGATTTCTTTCAAAAAATTTCTAGCCCCAAAAAATTCCTTGACCCCATTGGAGACATCTTTCTCGACAATGTCCCAGAAATCTTGGAAAAAGAACATGAGGAAACCATCTAGGCAAGGCGCTTTATTACCATCAAAAGAAAAAACAACATTTTTGATTTCCAAGATCGAAGGAATGGAAGAGAGGGAGAAATTCATTTGATCATCAATGAGACAGGGGATGTTATGAAGGAAATAAGTTTGAGCTTCAACATCCAAACTATGATCCCTCTTGAGTAGTTCGGAGAAATACCTTTTAGCTTCGTTCCTTATTTCTTCCTCTTTGACCAACTCCCCATTATCCACAATTAGTCTGGTTATCCTATTAGCTTCTTTATTCTTGATCATCAACATATGAAAGAATTGTGTATTCCTATCTCCTTCCTTAAGCCAAATGCATCTTGATCTTTGCTTCTAGAAAGTTTCCTCTTTAGCAATGATTTCATGGTATTTTTTAAGAGTCTCATTTTCATCAGCAATGGACATAGTACTGAAACCATCCTTTTGAATTTGGGCCTGAATTATTTTAAGGTCTTCTTGGACTTTACCTTTAGCCTCAAAGATATTCCCAAAGCTGGATTTATTCCAAAGTCTTATGTTATCCTTTACACTTTTAAGCTTCTTAACAACTCTATACATAGCAGTTCCTTCAACTTGGATACTCCACCATTTCTGAATATTACTTTTGATATCTGGGTGAAGGGTCCACATTTTTTCAAATTTGAAGGGCAAGTGTCTCCTTCTATTAATTGAGTCATCAATGAAGGTGATAGGAAAATGATCTGACCCACCCCGAATGTGGGCCGATAGAGAACATAAATAATGACTGTACCAATCATCAGAGATGAGAGTCCTACCAAGATGAACTTGGATAACATCATTACTAGTTCTCCTGTTAGTCCAAGTGTAATTGCATCCCTGTATTTCCACATCATTGAGAGCTTGAGTATTAATAAAGTCCATAAGGGCCAACCTACTTTCCAACTGAGAGGGGCTTCCTCCAATTTTTTCCTCCTCTCTCAAAGGAGTATTGAAGTCTCCCATGACCAGCTAGCTAAGATTTCTGAAGTTGTCCCTAGCTTCTATAAGTTTTTTCTAGAAGGAATTTCTAGCTTTCAAAGTATTGGGAGCATAAATGTTAGTGAGGACCCATGAAGTGCCATCTTTTAAATGCTTAAATTTAATACAAAAAGAACTTATTTTCCTGAATAAGAACATGGCCTTTGACAGTATTAAGGTTCCAGATGGTAGCTATGCCTCTTGAAGCACCTTCCGAACTACCACCATTGACATTACCATTTTTGAAAAACTTCAAAGATTCAACTTTTTCTCTACTCATTTTGGTTTCTTGAATTAGAAAAACATCAGGTTTATTATCCCTTATCATATTCCTAATGATGTCATGTTTATGAGGATTATTGATTTCCCTAATATTCCAAGAGATAATCTTCATAGTTACTTACCGATTCCTAACTCCTTAAGAGTCTTTTGGGTCCCATCTACAATGTTCTTACTGGCCTCCTTGTCTCTAACTTTATGGTTAGAGGGTCGACTTGGGGAAGAGGAGATATACCCAACATAAACTTGAGCTATTCTACTAGATTTCCTTAGATGAGAAGTTGAGGGAGTGGTTCCTTTCTTGTTCTTGTATTTTGGTATTTTCCACTCAGCATCTATCTCAGGAGCTGCTTCCGGGTTATTGAGGATTTTGGAAATTTGATCTTCATTACCCTAGTTAGGGATTATGGAAGCATTTAAATCATTTTTTACTATTTTTGAGTTTTGGTCCGAGTCCGAAAGGTTCATACCCAGTATTGCACATTTTTGGGCTTCTTGTATTTCAGAACTTGTAATGAGCAGTGAAGAGTCAGTCTTTTCTTCTTGGGAGCTAGGGATCTCCCCTTCCTCAGGTTGGTCATCTTTCTCTAGCAGTTCCTTTCTCACATAAGTGTCAACTACTACTTTAGCTATGTCATTTGAAGATTTGACCTGATCTTTCAGTTCCTCTGTTTGAGTTGTAATAGAGGTGTTGACTTTGGTTGACTCATTTCTCAATACTTCTTGGGTTGAAGGGCTAGAGACAGAAGTTGAGGACACTTCCTTATTCTCCCCCAAAGGATCAAAGCGATTATAGTCTTCTACCTTATTCTCTGAGATTTTAACTTGCCATACCATTTTTTATGGAACCTTTTGATTTTCAATATGGGGTTTAGGCTGCTTGAATTCTACTTTCGGCTTGATTGGACAAGATTTTACCCAGTGACCTACTCTTTTACAATGGAAGCAGATAAAGGGGATAGATTCATATTCAATTTGTTGTTTCCATGTTCCCAACTTTGACACTAGATCTATCTATTCTGGCATATCTGCGTCATGGGCTATCCGTACACAAAACCTAGCATGAGCGAGTCTCCTTTTTGAAGCTATGATTGGGTCTATAGAGAGGAGCTCACCAAAGGAGCTTGCAATTCCTGAGAAGATGCTTTTTGCCCAATATTCAAGAGGCAAACCTAGTAGTTTTACCCATACTGGGACTTGTGCCAAAAGAGAGTCATTCATGTTCAAATTCGGATGCCATTTTCAAAGAACCAAAGTTGTCTTTCCTACCATCCAGGGACTCCCACATAGTATCCTTAATTTATCTTCTTCACATGAAAAAGTAAAAGACAGGAGGCCTTTAGGTAAAGCCGAGATTTCAACATTACCCTTCAGGGCACATTTTTGTTTGACATAAACCCTAACAACTTCGATATTAGGACATGAACCCATAAATTTTCCTACCAGGGAATTTGACATGCTATTTATATTATGATCCAGAACTAGATCGGGAATAGAGATAGCCAACTTTCCACCAGAAGGATCAAAAATATTCTTGATAGGAGGTAAAGAGGATTTACTAGATGGTTTAGTTCCAAAAAGGGAAGGACATTTTTTTTTCTTTTCCGTGCTCCAAGGACTCATCACATGGGATGGGCCCCCTGTTGGACGCCTCCCCCAAAAGCCTAGAGGAACCCTCTTTCTTCTCTAGCAAAGTACAAAAAGTCTGCGGGGTGTCAATAGCCTCTGGAATTTCCAGAGGCTTATCCTTCTCTACTATGGGGCCAGCTACGTTGTTCTGGCCGCTTCCACCATTGGAACTAGAGTTTCTGCCTTGTAGAGAATTTGAATTTTGAATTCTCCCATTGCCGCTTCCTACTCCTCCAAGATCTCCCATTCTCCAAGACTAGTTCAAGTTTATCATCATTTTGTTATAATCTAAAGTAACAATACTAAAATAACTTTAAAAAAAACCAAAATACAAGACAAATAAATCATAATCAAAGCAAAAACCAACAAATGATCATGATTTTTCTATTATCTAAATTAACAATTTTAAAATAACTTCAAAATCAATCATTCCAAAGCAAAAGTGACAAAAGAATATGAAAAACTGACTATTACTATCCCAAAAAATCATGTGCAAAAATAGTGGGGCCTTCAAACAACTTGCAATGCTGGTTTTAAGGCCGTTGGAACTAAAATATATAAATATTTTCCCATAACCCATACGAGTTATGGAAACCTTATATGTTAAAGTTCACAATTTCTCATAACTTGTATGGGTTATGTAGAACTAGAAGTTTTGGCCTTAGTTCTACATAACCCATATGGGCTATTTAGAACTAGGAAAAGTGGTGCAGGTGCACCCAAGCAAGCTATCAAGACCATGAAGAGTTATGAATCAAAACAAGTGAATTGGATTGTTTTGAAGCCAATAATGAAAATTTGTAATGATCAATATGATTTTAGGTGAGAAAATGGATTTTAGAGTCTAAACAAGTCTATAATGACAAATAACTGATTGATTTTGGTTTGGGAAGTTGGGGGAAGGTCTTATAAAACCTTGGAACTCCATTTTGGTGGGGTTGGATGCTATAGTACGGATGTTGTACGGATTTAACAAAAAAAGTGAGGAAAACCTTCATTTTCTTGCAATTTCTTGTGTTTCGTTGCTTGAAAGTGATTGATCTTTCATGGTATAAGCCTTGGGAAATCATTGAGAATTGTAATAAGTGTTTTTGAATGCTTTTGTAGAGGTTTTTGATCAGATTTTTCCATTTATTGCTGACTATACTTAAATTTTTGGGTTTTGCCATTGGCATTGAAGACACAAAATGCAACTTGGAGCCATTCCTTGAATGTAGGAATCTAATACTCATGGACTAGGCTCTCTATAACTTGTACATCATTATTCTAACAATATAACTTGTAGGAAGAGTGGGTTTATAGGTGATCATCATGTGTTGGATGAAGGAGAAGTGAGTAGGAAGTATAGCAAGCCTATAGCAGCAGAAGATCTACCTTAACAAAGGGGTAGTTTAATGATTGGATATGTCTAATATGGTCTAGGAGAAGGTTTATGAACCTTGATTAAGTTGCAGCAGTGCTGGGAGAGTGGTTAATCAAGAAACCCTTGGTTTTGTGAGCCTATTGGTGAGGACTTTGGGGTTTACACATTAAAAAAGAACTTAGAACCTAAACAATTGGATTTTCCTTTGTTTGGAGTCATAGAAAACTACTATTGAGAGTTTAAAGGTTGGGGGATAAGTATTTTATATACTTGCTTTGTAGAAGTGTGGGTTTTTGCATCAAAAATAGTCTCAGTCTTAGGACAGAAAAGGCATGGTCCAAAACAACCATACCTAATTTTGATATATGTTGTAGTAAGCCAAAAAGGGTATCCAAAAAGATATTTTTTTTTGGAAGTTATTTGGGAAAAATTGGAGAAACAGAATTAATTCAGCCTCAAGTGGCTTAATTGGGGCTCTAGGGCTACTAGCAGGCATAGTGGGGTTTAAGAGCATGGAGAAGTCTTGAAACCTTAAAACTAATTGAAACTTGTTGAATTGGGTTGCAATAAGTGGTTGAAGACACTAGGAGTCATAGTGGAGAGTTGGGTATTGATTTGCCCCTTTGAAGCCTTAAGGTGCCTTGGAAACACTAGGCAAATGCAAGGAGTGTGAAGCACTTGAAAACATATTCTCTTGAAGTCACCTAAAACCCTTGACCCTCTGCATCAAATTGGTATCAAAGTAGTGAAAGGTCTGGGTAAATGATTGGAAGGGTTTTTATGGCACCTAAGAGTCAAATGGCTAGGGAACTTGAGGAGTTGAAGGAGATTTTGGAAATAGAAAGAAGGGAAAGAAGAGAACAGGATGTAGCAAGAGAGCAGGCTGAAGCAAGGAGGGATAGACAATGGAGAAGAGAGAAAGAGGCCATTCAAGCTAGGTTAGAAGGCTATGAGAAAGAAAGAATGGACCATAGGAGGGAAGAAGTTAATAAAGAACATTATGAAGATGAAGGAGAGGAACACCATGAAAGACAATAACATAGGGAAGTAGAAGATGAGATGGACCCTGAGGAGAGGAAGCTTGTTAGGATTTTGAAGGTAGTACAAAAAAATGGAGGGAAAGGACATGTGGAGGTACCTATCTATCAAGGGAAGATGAATAGTGAAGAAGTGTTGGGTTGGCAGGATGCCTTGGAGAACTACTTTGAGTATGAGGAGATGGAGGATGAGAAGTGAGTGAAGTTTGCAAAAACAAAGCTTAGAGGAACTGCTTTAACTTGGTGAACAAGTTTACAAAATGATAGAATGTCTAGGGGGTTGACAAGAATCACAAATTGGGCAAGGATGAAGAACCTCATCAAGGAGCAATTCTTGCCTTTAGATTATAGCATACATGTGAAGAGGATGAGACAAAATTTGAAACAGAAAGACATGGATGTAATGGCATATACTAAACAATTTCATAAATTGAGTATTAGGGGAGGATATGAGGAAGAAGATGAGAAGGTAGCCAGGTATATCAATGGCTTGAAGTATCATTTGTAGGATGAGATTGGTCTACAAGTACCAAGGACCATTGGTGAATGTTATTAGTTGGCTATTAGAGCAGAAGAAAAGGTGAGGAGAAGACAAGAAAGGTCAGGAAGAGGAGATAATACAAATAGAGGAAGAGGTGGTAGAGGTCAAGGACCAAACAATGATGACAAGGGCAAGGAATCATTTTCAGAATCAAGGGGTGGATATAATCAGAGAGGAGGAAGAGGATTTGGTCAAGGAAGGGGCACATTTAGATGTTACAATTGCAATGAACCAGGACACCCATCATTCAAATGTCCTAAATGGAATGAGGACAAGAAGGAAAGGAGGGTTAATTTGACACAAGAAAACAAAAAGGAAGAACAAGAAGAAGAAATCATGATACCACCAAAGGAAGGAGAGTTGTTACTCATGGGGAAAGTACAACTATCACAACAAGAAAGGATCTTCAGGACAAATTGTAAAATCCATGGCAAGGTATGTAAATTGATTGTTGATTCAGGGGCTTGTCACAATTTGGTTGCTTATGAAGTAGTCAAAAAATTAAATTTACAAACCCTTGCACATCCTAATCCATATTTTTCTACATGGGTCAGTGAAGGTCAGAATATGTTGGTAAAGGATCAGGTGGTCATTAATTTCTCCATTGGTCAATATGCTGATAGTATTTTGTGTGATGTAATGGATATGAGTTGTGGTCATTTGATTTTGGGAAGACCTTGGCAATACTCTAGAAGGATTATACATGATGGGTATCGAAACACCTATGTGGTTCATAAGGGTGGAGGGAAGTACAAATTGAGCCCATTGATGGGGAAGGCAAGAGACACCACTGTAATGTGTTTTGGCAATGAGTTTTCAGTCAAAGAGTAGGGTAAGAAAAGTGCAGATTTGCAGCAGTATGATAGTCTGGTTCATGGAGGACTTTGGAAACTTGATCATGTACTAGTTGGTGTAGTGAAATGTCCTCTCATTGGACAATTAAAGGACAGAAAGTTGGGCAGGTTGCAGATACCTCAAGATAGAGGAAAAGGGGCAGCCATGAGTACCATTGGTTTGGGACAGCCAAATCATAAAATTTTTGTTTCTAATGATTGGTGTATGAATGCAGATGTTCATAGGAGGAAACAAGTCACATTTGGGGACTATCTAGTTCCTAAGAATCAGATGCAAGCAAGCAAACATGAAGGCAAGGCATGGATGACTTCTTGGGACAAGAAGACTTTCATTCATGGGGAGTATGGTGCACATGCACCCAAGCAAGCTATCAAGACCATGAAGAGTTATGAATCAAAACAAGTGAATTGGAGTGTTTTGAAGCCAATAATGGAAATTTGTAATGATCAATATGATTTTAAAGTTAAATGTCTTGAAGGTCTTAATAAGGGCTTTAGGACCAAAATTATGTAAGGGAGGTCAATAGTGCCTAAATAGGATTTGGAAGGTTAGATAAGTTTTTTTGGATCCTAGGAGTAATAAAAAATTAAGTTTGATAGGTTAGACTTTAAATTATTCAATAAATTGTAAGTTAGAAATTCAAATTTTTGAATTCTAACGGTTAGTTGTTTTTAGGTGGGAAAATGGATTTTAGAGTCTAAACAAGTCTATAATGACAAATAACTGATTGATTTCAGTTTGGGAAGTTGGGGGAAGGTCTTATAAAACCTTGGAACTCCATTTTGGTGAGGTTGGATGCTACAGTACGGATGTTGTACGGATTTAACAGAAAAAGTGAATAAAACCTTCATTTTCTGGCAATTTCTTGTGTTTCGTTGCTTGAAAGTGATTGATCTTTCATGATATAAGCCCTGGGAAATCATTGAGAATTGTAATAAGTGTTTTTGAATGATTTTGTAAAGGTTTTTGATCAGATTTTTCCATTTATTGCTGACTGTACTTAAATTTCTGGGTTTTGCCATTGGCATTGAAGACACAAAATGCAACTTGGAGCCATTCCTTGAATGTAGGAATCTGATGCTCATGGAATGGGCTCCCTATAGCTTGTACATTATTATTCTAACAATATAACTTTCAGGAAGAGTGGGTTTATAGGTGATCACCGTGAGTTGGATGAAGGAAAAGTGAGTAGGAAGCATAGCAAGCCTATAGCAGCAGAATATCTACCTTAACAAAGGGGTATTTTATGATTGGATATGTCTAATATGGTCTATGAGAAGGTGTATGAACCT